>NC_053023.1:181648058-181948058 GCF_003073215.2 Triticum urartu
ACTGTCCAAGGAGCTGGAAGAGTGCAAAGCTCAACTGGAGGCCACACTAGCCACGGCAGGGGAGCCTAAGGAGATCCCCTCTGGTAATATACATATCGAAAGATGAATATTTTGCGAAGCACGGCTTTGGTGCGAATCTGACAAATGAAATTGCAGATGGCACCGGATTGAATCCGGAAAGGCAACACCTCCTATGCCAGCTAAAGGCTGGTGAGAGGGTGCTATTAAAGGTGATGGGGGAGAAGAACATTCTCCAAGATGCCAACACCCGGCTGGGCGTCGAGCTGAAAGATGTTCGTGCCCAGCTGTCAGACTCCGTGAAGGAGAATTAGCGGCTTCGGCGTGACATATTTAGTAAGTGCTTGAACAAACCTTTTGAAAGAAAGTTCGGCGGGGAAGTCGACTAACAGAGCAATGTCTGTAGGTGTGCTAACAGGTCGTCCTGCAGAGGAGATGCCCGGTTCTACGGGTGATCTTCTTCCCGAGCTCTCGCAACTGCTCGATCGAGTTCGGCAGGCGATGCAAGGCGTTGCCCAGGCCCTGTGGCCATCCATCTCCATGCCCGAAGGTCTTGGAGAGCTTGTGGAGAAGCTAAAGGGAGCACGGCGGCGCTTCTGATTGTGGAAGATATCGGCCTGCCGTCAAGGCGCTAGGGAGGCCTGGGCCACGGTGAAGACGCAGTACTCAAAGGATGACCCCAACCACATGGCCGAGGTCGGTCCTATAGGGCCCGATGGGAAGGAGATCCCTGTAAGCTTAGTGTACGGCCAAGTAGAGTTGGCCGCAAAGTATTCCCAGCAGGACTGTAAATTAGACAGCATGTTAGATGGTATTGAAGAGGAATACAATCGGTCAAAATGACTATGTAATTGAATTGACATTTATAATGCCTTCTAGCCGGACTGTAGATCGTTTGTCATGGCCGACCTTTTCGCTTCAGCCTCAGGACCTGACGGTCCGGAGTGTGTCCGAATTCCCATGCGGTTATATAAGAACCGGGGAATGCATGGAGATCAGGCGTAGGGGTCATTAGTGCGTGAATAGACAAGTGCCCGACTAGTTATGTTATATTACATGGTTAGTAAGAAACATCTTCCAGGGAGAATAGTTCTGTTAGGGGTTCCTTTCCCTGGGGGGCATGCCCTAAAGTGCATGTCCATGCCGCGAAAAGAAACGCAGGAAAAACATCTGGGGGCACATAGATAAAGAAAAAGATCATATTTAGTTCATCGACCGAATATTCCCTTAAGAACGCTAGCTTTCGGCTTCACCCAGTCTGAGGTACACGTCCGGCTGACCCGGCAGTAACAATCGCAGAGGTGCTCCCTTTACCACCTAGCCGAACAATCGGCAACGTAGGGGTAAGCACAGGAGCCAGGCAACTCAGCTTGGCCAAAACTTAAGTCATATCGATGCATATAATGGTGAATAAAAGGTACATGCGGAAGTTTCACACATGTGTTGGGCGTGAAGCCCGTATAAATAAGCTTCTGTTTAAAGAAGCCCCTAGGTTTACTGAGCGCGGATAGCGCGTCAATTTATGACCCTTTAAAGGTTATAAGAGAGAGAGAGAGAGAGAGAGAGAGAGAGAGAGAGAGAGAGAGAAGGAGAGAAATGTAAGACGGAAACTATATAAAAAATGGACAGAGTAAGGAGACGAACATAGAGTCCGACGCTAGGCATAGAATCTTCGGAGACGGGCTGTGTTCCATGGGTTTGGCTCGAGTCGGTTATCCGATGCATCCCGCAGGCGGTACGCTCCACCAGTCAGGACTTGGTCAATTATGAAGGGACCTTCCCACTTGGGCTTGAGTTTGTCCTTTTTCTTGTCCGGTAGTCGTAGAACTAATTCGCCAACGTTGTAATTTTTGGCCCGTACTTCTCTGCTTTGGTATCTTCGAGCCTGCTGTGGATAGAATGCGGAACGGGCTTTTGCCACGTCGCGCTCCCCCTCCAATGCGTCCAAGCTGTCCTGCCGATCGAGCTCGGCTTCCCTTTCTTCGTACATGTGCACTCGAGGTGAGTCATGAATTATGTCGCAAGGCAAAACTGCCTCTGCGCCATACACCATGAAGAATGGTGTGTATCCGGTGGTGCGATTCGGCGTGGTACGCAGCCCCCAGAGTACAGAGTCGAGCTCCTCTACCCAGTGCGTGTTAGATTCCTTGAGGGACCGCACTAGTCTGGGTTTGATGCCGCTCATGATAAGACCATTTGCACGTTCGACCTAGCCGTTAGTTTGTGGGTGATAGACGGAAGCATAATCGAGCTTGATGCCCATGTTTTTGCACCAGAGTTTTACCTCGTCGGCCGTGAAGTTCGTGGCGTTATTAGTGATGATGCTGTGGGGGACGCCGTAATGGTGTACAACCCCGGATATAAAGTCTATCACCGGTCCGGATTCGGCCGTCTTAACAGGCTTGGCTTCTATCCATTTGGTGAACTTATCCACCATGACCAGTAAGTATTTTTTGCTTGTGGGTTCCGCCTTTAAGGGGTCCAACCATGTCAAGCCCCCAGACCGCGAAGGGCCAAGTAATGGGGATGGTTTGGAGGGCGGTGGGTGGCATATGGCTTTGGTTTACAAAGAGCTGGCAACCGGTGCATCGTTGGACTAAGTCCTGAGCGTTTGCCCGGGCCGTCGGCCAATAAAAGCCTGTACGGAAGGCCTTGCTTACAAGGGACCGGGCTGCAGCGTGATGACCGCCGAGTTCGGCATGAATTTCAGCCAGGAGATTCCGCCCCTCCTCTTCGGAGATGCACCTTTGAAGGACTCCGGTAGTGCTTTTCTTATAAAGCTCCCCCTTGTGGACTCTATAGGCTTTGGATCGCCGCACTGTGCAGCGTGCCTCATTTTGGTCCTCGGGGAGTTCCTGCCTAGTAAGGTAGGCGAGGAATGGTTCTGTCCACGGGGTGATGACAGCCATTATTACGTGGGCTGAAGGTGTTATTTCATTGGCAGAGCCTCCGATTGTGTCAGAATGTTCGGTGTCGGGCAGTGCGGTTGGGTCCAGGCTGTTATTGTTCGGCTCCCCTTCCCATGCCATGGATGGCTTGAACAACCTTTCCAAGAAGATGTTGGGGGGACTACATCGCGTTTTGCGCCGATGCGTGCCAGGACATCTGCCGCCTGATTATTTTCCCGAGCTATATGGTGAAATTCAAGCCCCTCGAACCGAGCTGACATTTTTAGGACGGCATTGCGGTAAGCTGCCATTTTTGGATCCTTGGGATCAAAGTCTCCATTTATTTGGGAGATTGCGAGGTTCGAGTCCCCGCGCACCTCTAGGCGTTGGATGCCCATGGATACTGCCATCCAGAGACCGTGTAAAAGGGCCTCATATTCGGCTGCATTGTTGGAGTCCGTGTACATAATCTATAGTACGTATTGAACTGTGTCTCCTGTGGGGGACGTCAAAACGACGCCAGCCCCCAGTCTGGCCAACATTTCGGAGCCGTCGAAATGCATGATCCAATTTGAATATGTGCCGTACTCTTTAGGGAGTTCGGCCTCCGTCCATTCTGCGACAAAGATGGCCAAAACTTGTGACTTGATGGCTCGTCATGGCTTATAAGTTATGTCGAATGGGAGGAGCTCGATGGCCCATTTCGCAATCCGGCCCGTTGCATCACGGTTGTTTATAATATAGTTAAGTGGTACTTCCGAGGCTACTGTTATTGAACACTCTTGAAAGTAGTGCCGTAGCTTCCGGGATGCCATGAATACCGCGTACGCAATCTTTTGATAATGCGGGTACCGTGATTTGCAGGGAGTGAGGATAGTGGACACATAATAGACTGGCTTTTGAAGGGGGAATTTGTGTCCGTCCATTTCTCGTTCGACGACGAGCACTGCGCTTACAACCTGATGTGTTGCTGCAATGTATAATAGCATTGGTTCGCCAATGTTTGGCGCGGCCAGGACTGGGTTTGTTGCCAATATGGCTTTTATTTCGTCGAGTCCGGCCGTGGCTGCGTCCATCCATTTGAAGTGTTCGGTGCGCCGAAGGAGGCGGTAAAGGGGTAGGGCCTTTTCTCCCAAGCGGGAGATAAAGCGGCTTAGAGCCACCATGCATTCGGTTAACTTTTGTATTTGTTTGAGGTCCTTTGGGATATCCAGTTGCGACAGAGCTCGGATCTAGGCTGGATTTGCTTCAATTCCTCTATCGAATACAATGAAGCCCAAGAGCTTTCCGGCTGGAACGCCGAAAATGCATTTTTCCGGGTTGAGCTTGATGTCGTATGTTCGGAGATTATCAAATGTGAGCCTCAAGTCGTCTACTAGAGATTCAACATGTCTTGTTTTGATGACCACATCATCTACATATGCCTCCACTGTTTTGCCGATCTGGCTTGCCAGACATGTCTGAAATATTGCGTTGATATGTTGCGCCGGCGTTTTTGAACCCGAAGGGCATCGTGTTGAAGCAGAATGGCCCGTATGGTGTGATAAATGCCGTTGCGGCTTGGTCTGGTTCTGCCATCTTGATTTGATGGTAGCCAGAATATGCGCCGAGGAAACACAACGAATCGTGTCCTGCGGTAGCATCGATAATTTGATCGATGCGGGGGAGGGGGAAGGGATCCTTTGGGAAAGCCTTGTTAAGGTCTTTAAAATCAACACACAGGCACCAGGATTTGTCCTTCTTTGGTACCATCACCAGGTTTGCTAGCTAGTCCGGATGTTTTATATCTCTGATGAATCCGGCCTCCAATAGCTTTGCTAGCTCCTCTCCCATAGCCTGTCTCTTAGGTTCGGAAAAACGCCGAAGAGCCTGTTTGACAGGTTTGAATCCTGTTTGGATATTTAAGCTGTGCTCGGCCAGCCTGCGTGGGATTCATGGCATGTCTGAAGGGTGCCAGGCGAAAATGTCCCAGTTCTCTCGTAGGAACTCTCGCAATGCGGCGTCGACATCAGGGTTTAACTGTGCCCCGATGGAAGCTGTTTTATTGGGGTCCATTGGATGGACTTGGAATTTGACTATTTCGTCCGCCGGTTTAAAGGAGGTGGACTTGGATCTTTTGTCGAGTACCACATCGTCCCTATTCACCGTAGAGCGCAGCGCAGTCAGCTCCTCAGCCGCTAGGGCTTCGGATAGTGCCTCGAGGGCCAGTGCGGCTTTCTTGTTTTCGGCGCGGAGTGTTATGTCCGGATCACTAGCGAGAGTGATGATCCCGTTAGGCCCGGGCATCTTGAGCTTCATGTACCCGTAATGGGGTATTGCTTGGAAGATTGTAAACGCTTCCCGCCCTAGCAGAGCGTGATAACCGCTGCTGAACGGAGCCACCTGGAACGTGACCTCTTCGGACCTGTAATTATCCGGCGTGCCGAACACCACATCTAGTGTGATTTTTCCTGTACAGCACACTTCCCGACTGGGGATTTTTCCTCTAAAGGTTGTGCTGCTTCGCTCAATGCGGTTCCAGTCTATTTCCATTTTTTGAAGAGTCTCCTCGTAAATGAGGTTCAATCCGCCGCCGCCGTCCATGAGTACCTTGGTAAGACGAAAGCCGTCCACTATTGGACTGAGGACCAATGCGGCTGGTGCTCGGGCTGTTCGGAATTTAGGTTCATCACTGGCGTTAAAGGTAATAGCCGTGTCACTCCATGGGTTTATTGTTGCTACTTGGTAGACTTCGGCAAGGCTGCGGAGTGTTCTTTTTCGCATATTATTTGATGCGAAAGTCTCGAAGACTGTTAATACCGTATTGGTGTCTCTGGGGTGGCTTTCTGGGGCCTCCGGAATTAGGAGATTTTCGCCAATTTTGGCCACCTGCCGGAGTATCCAACATGCTCTGAGGCTGTGAGTTGGTGTGGCGTCCTCTGTACTGTGAATTTTACAGGGTCTATTAAGCCACCCTTCCAGGACGGTTCCATGCCCTGTAGAGGGTTTTTGCTTTTTAGTGCTTGACCCGGGTGACTGGTGATGATGCACCCTTTTATTTCGGACTGGGTTTGTATTCAGGGCCGGATTGTCCCAAAATTTTATTTCGGTTTTCCAGGTGCTTTCCATCGCACAGTACTTTCGTACAATGGACACCAAGTCAGCGAAGCGTGTAATATCACGGCGACTTATGGCGTTGAGTATTCCCTTGTCCGTGCAGTTATTGCAGAAGATTGAGATTGCGTCTTCCTCGCGGCTGTCCCTTAGCCTATTTTTAACCAGGAGGAATCTGGCCCAGTAATGATGTACTGTTTCATCGGGTTCTTGCCCGATTTTGGATAGATCGCTTATGTTGGGGTGGGTGGGTGGAATTAAATCCGAAGCCTCGCCCCATCTAAGGCTCAGAGGCTGAGGAATTTCTGAACTCGAAAATTTGGATTCCTGGATGTTGTCTAATGAATCCAGCCTGTCGCCTGACTCTAAGTTCAGGTCTTGAGTGATATCCTCCCCTCCATGGGTATCCGGCTTGGAGGGATCGGGAATCCGGACGTAGCGAGTCCTTAAGATAGATGAAGGGTCGCCGCACTGTCCCTCTACCACGGCAACGTGATGGGTGACTTGGGGAGAGTTAATCTCTCTCAGATCGGTTTTAGGCCCAATCTAGTCATAATCCATAGCGACTCCCAGGGCGGCGAAGCAATCCAAGAGCTCGTTTATGGAGGAAAGCTCTATTGGATCTAACTGCTCGGCAAGTTCCGAGTTGACATGAAGATTGTTTTCGATGGCTCGAGAGGTCATCGTCGGCGCGGAAGCCGAACAGGCGGTCATAAGAAAGCCACCTAATCGGAGGGTTTGGCCGACAACCAAAGCTCCCTTAGCAACGGTGTCGTCTTTAAAGATGGGGCGAGGCATCCTTCCTGATGGCGATGACACAGAGGAACTCTCAATGAAAGCACCAATGTCGGTGTCAAAATCGGCGGATCTCGGGTAGGGGGTTCCGAACTGTGCGTCTAGGCCGGATGGTAACAGGAGGCAAGGGACACGAAGTTTTACCCAGGTTCGGGCCCTCTCGATGGAGGTAAAACCCTACGTCCTGCTTGATTAATATTGATGATATAGGTAGTACAAGAGTAGATCTACCACAAGATCAGAGAGGCTAAACCCTAGAAGCTAGCCTATGGTATGATTGTTGACGTCTGTGTTGTCCTACGGACTAAAACCCTCCGGTTTATATAGACACCGGAGAGGGTTAGGGTTACACAAAGTCGGTTACAATGGTAGGAGATCTGAATATCCGTATCGCCAAGCTTGCCTTCCATGCCAAGGAAAGTCCCTTCCGTACACGGGACGGAGTCTTCAATTTTGTATCTTCATAGTCCAGGAGTCCGGCTGAAGGTATAGTCCGGCTATCCGAACACCCCCTAATCCAGGACCCCCTCAGTTAGGCTCATGGGTTACTCTTCCATGTCACATACATCTTGGTGGAGCGCTCAAAATGATAATAATTAAATACATGCACTCATCACCAAGCAAAGTGAATGATCATATAGGGATAAAATGATAATGTCATCCAACAAGCATTAATGTAGCATATGATCAAACACACATGATCATCCAAGTATCACACAGACAGAAAGTATCTCAATCAAGCAAATAAAGTTCAACCACCAAAGCAAGAGAGAATAAAAAAGCAACGCTCTCTCTCGAAGCCTATGATCTATACATTTTTCTCCCCCTTTGGCAACAAGTTACCAAAAAGTTCATAGAAAATGCATAGCACTAAATCGTCTCTCAGGCTTGGTCTTCAGGTGGTGGTGTCAGGAGAACTCCAAGAATGAAGGCTTCAGTCGATGTAGATGGAGCTGGTGGAGTAGGTGATGGAGCTGGTGGCACTGAAGTTGTAGCTGGTGCAGATGAAGTTGCTCTGGTGTCTGGAACAGGCACTACAGCAGATCTTTGTCCTCTGGGCACTCTAGCAAAAGCATCAGTGGTAGACTTGCCCTTCCTCTCCTGCATATCATCCTGAAGTTGCTCCACAATAGACTGGATCTCAGTTACCTTCACATCCATGTCATAGAACTTCTGCTCCACGATCCTTTCCAAGCTCTCCTGGTTTTGAGTCAGGGTGCCCAGCCCTTTCTCAATCCTTAGAGTGGATGCAATCAAGTAGCCAAGTTATCTTGCTTGCTCTTCAGAAGATACTGAGATGCCTCTTCCATGGTTGGCATCTTTGCAGCTTTCTCAGCCTTTGCCTTCTCCCTCTTTGCTTGAGCGTGCACAGAAGATGGTTCATCCTCATTCATAACCACTTGGTTGTCCTCAAAGTCTGGATAGATAGGCATGTGCTCCTTGTCCAACAAGTATGTGCCAGTTCCCATCTTGGAGTTAATCAACTCCTGGATCTGTGGTGCATACCCACAGCTTCTCTTTTGGTCAGCAGCTGTCCTCTTGATAGTTTCAACTATAAGACTCATGACCTTGAACTTTTGTGGCACATCAAATATATGTAGCAGATTGATGGAGTGGCCTCTGATCATTCTATGATCACCAGACTTGGGCAGAAGAGTGTGCTGGAGGATCCAATTGATAGTAGGCAGTCCTAACAGCAGCTATTTCACTGATCCAAATTGGTGAGTCTCAAGATCTACATCAGTAATCTCCTTGTACATGCTAGCCATGGAGTTGTGATCCTTCTTCTTCTTGGCATAGACATCCAAGTAATCTTCATTCTCCTCAGGAGCATTGATCAATTGAGCCCATTCTGCTACTGTTGACTAGTATCTAGTGCCTTCAGACATCCAGACTATCTTTCCATCTGGGTAGAAGTGAGATGTGGAGTAGAACTGCATGATAAGCTCATCATTCCACTTTGTGAGCTTCTGAGCCACAAACTCATCAACTTCACAATCCTTGAAACTGTCATATACTCCTGGATAGTGTTCTTCATTCTCCTTGATGTACTCCCAGTTGACCCATCTCATTTCACATACTATTGGTTTCTTATCAAGCAACACTGTCTCATAAAAATCCTCCTGTTCTTTGGTATGGAACCTATAGTCCACAACAGTTCTCCTTCTGGTGGCATATGGATCCGACTCTCTCCATAGCTTCAATCCCGAGTCCTTCTTGATCTTCATGTTTTCTGCTACAGGATGAGCATCATTATGATCTGGAATTTTTGGCTTTAACTTCCTCAAAACATGTGTCTCATCATCTTCTTCTTCAGCAACAGTTTCAGGCACTCGGGCCTTGTTTTTCTCAGCAGCTGGAATGTTCCTGGTACTCCTCTTTGGTGCAGTTTTGGGTTTTGGAGCAGCTAGCTTGGGAGCTTCTTTGGGCTTAGATGAAGTAGCCCCTTATCTTATGGCACCTCCCATAAGTTTATGTGCCTTAGGTGCTGGTGCAGCATCTTCTTCCTCTTCCTCTTCAGAGTCTCTCATCATAGATGGCTTTCCAATTACTCTGGCCATTGTCTTCTTGACCCTCTCTTTCCTCTTCTTCTCTGCCACAACCTATTCTTTGGGTGCAGATCCCAAAGTTTCTTGAGTGGATGTTCTGGCCTTTGACATAGGAACTCTTTTGGCAGGAACCTTTGTCTTTATTCCTGGCTTAGTGGCAGCAGCTGTGCCATATTCCTTTTTGAGAACTTTCCTCTTTGAGGTGGCCTCTTCCTCAACAGCCACATAGTCCTCATCCTCAGAATCAGAAGTTTTCTTCTTTCTGGCCCTGGTGGCAGCTTTTGGCAAGTTGCTGGGTGTGCTCCTGCTTCCATCATCTGAGCTGCTAGAGGGACTAGTGCCCTCACTCATGTGAACCTGCTCCTCTGACTTGTTTCGGATTGTCACTTTGATCAGACATAATGCAATCTCTGACAGCTGACCCTGTGAATAGATTATAGATGAGGTAGAGTGGATGAGCATCACAAAATACAGAGGTTTTTGCAAAAGAATGAATCAAAAACTTAGTTTTAGTTTTCCTCGGAAAGCATTTCGGATCAACCGATTTGTAAACCCGGTGATACCGAAGTAGCTGTTGGAACCTACACTAGTGAACTCGATCAGACCGAGTCACAATTCGGTGGCACCGAGACTGCTAGGGTTTCACAAAGTCCTGAACTCAGTCACACCGATTTTCAATTCTCGGTTAGACCAAGAATCACATGTGCAATGGCCTGAGCCGAATCGGTGGTACCAAGTTCCACAACCCGGTTGGTCCGAGATGGTTTCGGTAGAAACCTAACCCTAAATTTCCAAGTGATCTCTAATCTACGAAGTGTTTTTGACTGGATAAGATAGTTTCAATCGTGGCAAGATTCATGGCGAACACAATGTGCTAGGAATCAGATAAGGATAGCACAGTGATCAAGTTCATACCCTAATTCGGCGATGAACTCGCTACGGCGGCAACGACGGGGATGATTCCCATTGACGGCGGCGGATACCAGCGGCAGGAGGCAACTGGCGACGAGGAGGACGATCCGGAGACCCTGGAGGCAGAGCGGGCTAAGCGCGGGCGAAAGAGTTCGGAGAAAATTTCCAAAATTTTGCCCGTGGGTATATATAGCCCGACCTTGTCGGTGTGACCGAGTGGAACAACTCGATGGCACCGAGATGCATAACTGCAAGCAGTTGCTGCAACTCGGTGTGACCGAAAAGTTCAAATCGGTTGCACCGAGATTGCAAACCTAGATCGACTTAGTGATCTCGGTATGACTGAAATGGGTGAATCGGTCAGACCGAAACGCACAAAGAAGTTTTGGAAGTTTAAGTCTATGACGAATCGGGGACTCCGAGTGCTCCTCACACAGAGTGGTTCGAATCTGACTTGATCAAATTTTGTGATGTAGCATGAATAGAGTTTGAGACGAGAAAAGCATAGATAGCTAGAGAAGGTTCTTAGGCATTCTTGTCCATCCACTTGGCAAGAGAAAAAAGAAACCAATCAATCAAAACAACAAGTGGATGTCCTTGAATGAGTAAATTATGCAACCAACATGCTCACACAATAAAATGGCAATTAAAATATGTGGCAAAGCATGCACAACCAATTCTAGCATCTATCAAGCAATTGGCGATGACCAGGTCATCTATATATGAGTATATTGACTTAGGAGTCAAATGAGAACATTTGATCATAGGTCATACTCATCGTTTAAGCACAAGTGGGGTTACTAATTTTACATAAAGCGTTGTTGTTTTCACACCATTAGAGTTTCTTTAGCTCAATTCTTAGAGTAAAGCTCCCCCTAGATGTGAGATCCCCCCTAAGAGGGATGAACTAACCTTGGGTTTTGTCGATGATGACTTCATGTAGATGTTGAAGATGTGGATGCTCAATGTTGATGTAGATCATTTGGAGCTATCCTTTGGAGTGAGTTGCACTTTCAATACCTACACGGGTTAGCCCCACAAGGAACAAACAAGGATATCCATAGGCATAGAGTGATGCACACACAAGATGATGTCTATGAAAGCTTTAGGTTACCTTGTCCCTTGTCTTACCAACAAGAGGGTTTGTGACTCCTTGAACTAGTGCAAGATGTGGAAGTTGATTGCACTCGTTCTTGCCAAAATGATAAGAGTGAAGTATGTTGGCGGAGTCACCCTCAAGAACTCTCTAGTTCTTCTTCTTCGGGATCCACACCATCTTGATGGGAATCCTCGGAGTTGTAGTTGTACTTGATGAAGTGGAACTTGATGTAGTCTTGGGAACCCATTTGACCAAGGCCTTAGGAGCTTCTTCGAATGCATCAATTTCCTCTTGAAGCTTGTCCTTGCCTTTTTGCTTGTGGTCTTGTGGTGAAAGATCATCTTGAGCTTGTGTCCCTTTGAAAGAAGTAGGATCATACTTCTCTTGTTGAGGAACAAACTTCGTCTTGGGGTATTGATCTTCTTCCCACTCAACTCCATTGGCATTGAACTTTCATTCAAAACCAACACCTTGGTTCTTCCGATGCCTTCCTTGCTTGCGTACAATTTCCTCGAATTGCTTACTCCCGGCAAGTCTCTTGTAAACACCTTTCTCTATAATTCCCTTCAATAAGCTATTTTCTTGCTCAAGTGTAACTTGGCTAAGAGAATCATTAGTGGAATCAAGAGAACTACTAGAAGCAACAACATTGGATTTAGCATGATTATTGTTACTGCTAGAGGAAGAATCTTTCTTGTTCTTGTTACTAGACTTGACTTGAGGCATGTAAGTGGATAAGAGTAAACGCTTGGCAATGTAAGAAGAACTTTTCTTGCGAACATCATCATTTATTGCCTTCAAGAACTCATGCTCTTGCTCAAGGTTGAGC
This sequence comes from Triticum urartu, assembly GCF_003073215.2. NCBI lineage: Eukaryota > Viridiplantae > Streptophyta > Magnoliopsida > Poales > Poaceae > Triticum > Triticum urartu. The sequence continues at coordinate 181,660,242 of NC_053023.1, forward strand.
TTTTCAAAACGTAATTTCTCATGAGTCCTTAAAAGTTCTCGATGATCTCCTAAGATAGTTTCATGAGCTAACTTAAGAGTGTTTAGTTCTTTAGTTAGAGACTCAATATTTTCCTTATCATTGTCATTCGTTTCATCTTGATTAGCATGATTAATTGACGTTTCATCATAGTATTCATCACTAGAGTTGTCAACAAGTAAATCATCATCACCTAACAAGTCATCTTCATCACTACTGAAATCAACATACTCAGGGTGACCTTTGGCCATGAAGCATCTTCCAGTTCCTTCATTTGGTGAATCAAATATGTCGTAGGAGTTGGTTGACACAAGTGCTAGACCGGCAACACCTTCATCTTGAGTATATTCGGAGTCGGAGTGATAGCTTCTCTCGGAGTAATTGTCGAAGTCGGAGCCGGATACCCATTCACCAACATGAGCTTGATGTCTTCATTTTGTGTAGCTCCTTGATGACTTGTCCTTTCTTTCCGAATCCTTGCTTCTCCGTGAGGGTCTTCGTTCATAACGATCATCTCTACTCCTTCTTTCTCTAGGTGGTGATTCTTCTCTTCTACTTCTTCTTTTTGGAGAATCTTGTCTTCTTTTGTGGGGTGCCGTACACTCATTGGAATAGTGTCCGGGCCTTCCACAATTGTAGCAGTTTCGCTCTCGACTAGAAGATCTTTTGTCATTGTAGGACCTTGACTTGGAGCTTCTCTCTTTGCTTCTACTCTTGTAGAATTTGTTGAAGTTCTTCACCATTAAGCTCAATTCTTCATTGAAGGTTTGTTTCTCACTTGATGATGTGGGGGCTTCGAATGAGGCTTTGTAAGCACCACTTGATTTGTTGTGAAGTTCCTCCTTATCCTTGAGTGACATCTCATGAGCAACAATTCTTCCAATGACTTCCGTTGGCTTGAGATATTTGTAATTGGGCATCATTTGAATCAATGTGCACACGGTATCATATTTTCCATACAAGGCTCTTAGGATCTTCTTGATGATGAATCTGTTGGTCATCTCTTCACATCCTAAGCCGGCAATCTCATTTGTGATAAGAGCAAGCCTAGAGTACATTTCAGTGACACATTCACCATCCTTCATTTTGAACTTGTCAAGTTGACTTTGAAGCACATCCAAATTGGATTCCTTGACGGAGTCGGTACCTTCATGCATGTCAATCAAAGTATCCCAAATTTCCTTTGCATTCTCAAGATGGCTAATATTTTTGAATTCTTCGGGGCACAATCCGTTGAAGAGGATATCACAAGCTTGAGCATTGTATTGCAGCATTTTCAACTCTTCAGTGGTGGCTTCACGATTCGGTTCTCTCCCATAAAAGATTACTTTCCCAATTTTAGTCTTTGATAGATTTTAGCTATCTTAGCACAAGTCAAGCAATCTTAACACAATTCAAGCAAGCATGCAAAGAGTCTATGAGCAGCGGAAAGTAAAGCATGCAACTTGCAAGAATGTAAAGGGAAGGGTTTGGAGAATTCAAACGCAATTGGAGACACGGATGTTTTTGTCATGGTTCCGATAGGTGGTGCTATCGTACATCCACGTTGATGGAGACTTCAACCCACGAAGGGTAACGGTTGCGCGAGTCCACGAAGGGCTCCACCCACGAAGGGTCCACGAAGAAGCAACCTTGTCTATCCCATCATGGCCATCGCCCACGAAGGACTTGCCTCACTAGCAGTAGATCTTCACGAAGTAGGCGATCTCCTTGCCCTTACAAACTCCTTGGTTGAACTCCACAATCTTGTCGGAGGCTCCCAAGTGACACCTAGCCAATCTAGGAGACACCACTCTCCAAGAATTAACAAATGGTGTGTTGATGATGAACTCCTTGCTCTTGTGCTTCAAATGATAGTCTCCCCAACACTCAACTCTCTCTCACAGGATATGGATTTGGTGGAAAGAATATTTGAGTGGAAAGCAACTTGGGGAAGGCTAGAGATCAAGATTCATATGGTGGGAATGAAATATCTTGGCCTCAACACATGAGTAGGTGGTTCTCTCTCAGAAAATGTGTATTGGAAGTGTAGGTATGTTTTGATGGCTCTCTTCTCGAATGAAGAGTGGGTGGAGGGGTATATATAGCCTCCACACAAAAACTAACTGTTACACACAATTTACCAATCTCGGTGAGACCGAATTGAGAAACTCGGTCGGACCGATTTAGCAAACCTAGTGACCGTTAGGATTTTAGGTGGGACTGAGATGCAACTCGGTAGGACCGATATGGTTAGGGTTAGGGCATAACGTAATCTCGGTGTGACTGATTACACAAACTCGGTGGGACCGATTTTGGTAATAAGCTAACCAGAGAGTTGGTCAGGTAAACTCGGTGGGACCGATTTGCTCATTTCGGTGGGACCGAAATGTTACAAAAGGGAAACAGAGAGTTTACATTGCAATCTCGGTGGGACCGATCGCTCATCTCGTTAGAACCGAAACGTTACAAAGGGAAATAGAGAGATTCCAACCCCATCTCAGTGTGACTGAGATCCCTATTGGTGATACCGATTTGCCTAGGGTTTGTGGCAGTGGTTATGACATCTGAACTCGGTGGCGCCGGATAGAAAGAATCGGTGGGGCCGAGTTTGACTTTTGGTTTAGGTCATATGTGGATGTGGGAAGGTAGTTGAGGGTTTTTGAGCATATCACTAAGCACTATGAAGCAAGAACCTCATCAAGCAACACCTCATCCCTTCTTGATAGTATTGACTTTTCCTATAGACTCAATGTGATCTTGGATCACTAAAATATAAAATGTAGAGTCTTGAGCTTTGAGCTTGAGCCAATCTTTTTGTCCTTAGTATTTTGAGGGGTCCACTTTACTCATCCATGCCATGCCATTCATTGAGCTTTTCCTGAAATATTAATCTTGGAATAATGTTAGCTCAATGAGCAATATGTTGTTAGGAATTACCAAAACCACCCAGGGATAGTTGCACTTTCACTATTTTCAAGTGTGTTTGATCACAGTGGCATCTGAAGTACCACTTAATGACATTATAAATAACAGGGATGCCACCGGCCGCATTGCTAAATGGGCCATTGATCTCTCACCATTCGAAATCACATACAAGCCACGCGGAGCTATTAAGTCTCAGGTGCTGGCCGATTTCATCACCGAGTGGACGAAAGCCGAGCTCCCTAAGGAGTACAGTTCATACTCCAACTGGATCATGTACTTCGACGGCTCTAAAATGCTAGCCGGATTGGGGGCTGGTGTCATCTTGACATCCCCTATGGGGGACACAGTCCGCTACATGCTACAAATCATGTATACGGACTCCAACAATGCAACCAAATACGAGGCACTTTTACACGGTCTTCGAATGGCTATCTCCATGGTCATACAACGCCTAGAGGTGTGCGGCGATTCAAACCTTGCAATATCCCAGATAAATGGAGAGTTTGATGCCAAATATCCAAAAATGGTGCATACCGAAACGCCGTATTAAAAATATCGGCTCGACTCGAGGGGCTTGAGTTTCATCACGTCGATCGAGACAATAACCAGGCAACGAACATACTTGCTCGAATGGGGGCCAAGTGCGACCCTGTCCTGCCTAACACCTTTGTGGAAAGGCTCTTCAAGCCATCCGTAGTGTGGCAGGACGAGAGCGGCAATACCAGTCCGGACCTGATAACTCCCCGAGTGGCCGAACAAGTTACAGGAATCATCGGGGGTTCGGATACCGAAGTAACACCCTCTGCTCATGAAATCATGGTCGTTATTGCTCCATGGACCAAACCCTTCCTGGCCTACCTTAATAGGCAGGAGCTTCTTGATGATCAAAATGAGGCCCGTCGCATAGTTCGACGATCTAAAGCCTATAAAGTTCATGAAGGTGAACTATACAAGAAAAGCACTACTGGAGTCCTTCAAAGGTGCATCTCCGGAGAGGAGGGACGGAAACTCTTGGCTGAAATACATGCTGGTCTGGGCGGCCATCACGCCGCAGCTCGGGCCCTTGTAAGCAAGACCTTCTGGATAGGTTTCCTCTGGCCAACAGCCCAAGTAGACGCGCAAGCCCTTGTGCAACGTTGCGTAGGATGTCATCTTTTCGCCAATCAAAGCCACATGCCTCCCATTGCCTTACGAACAATCGTCATCAGTTGGACTTTCACGGTCTGGGGGCTAGACATGGTCGGACCCCTTAAAGGGGGAAGCCACAAAAGAAATATTTACTGGTTATGGTGGATAAATTCACCAAGTGGATAGAGGCCAAACCAGTAAAGACGGCTGACGCAGGGCCAGTGATCGACTTTATATCCGGTGCGGTACACCGTTATGGTGTCCCGCACAGCATCATCACTGATAACGGGTTCAATTTTACAGCCGATGAGGTAAAAAAACTGGTGTGCTAAGTTGGGCAACAAGCTCGATTATGCATCAGTCTACCACCCTCAAACTAACGGTCAGGTTGAACGGGCCAATGATCTAATAATGATCGGCATTAAACCCAGAAAGGTGTGCTCCTTTTAGGAGTCAGATAAGCATTGGGTTGAGGAACTCGATTCCGTGCTCTGGGGCTGTGGACTACGCCTAATCGCACGACCGGATACACACCTTTCTTCATGGTGTACGACACAGAAGTTGTTTTGCCCTGCGATATTATTCATGACTCACCTCGAGTGCGCATGTACGAAGAGCGAGAAGCCGAGCTCGATCGGCAGGATAACCTAGACGGCCTTGAAGAGGAGCGTGATATTGCAAAGGCCCGTTCCGCATTCTATCAGCAACAGGCCAGGTGATACCAAAGCAGAGAAGTGCGGGCCAAGACATACAACGTCGGCGATCTCGTCTTACATCTCCCAGAGAAGAAGAAGGACAAGCTCAAACCAAAATGGGAGGGGCCCTTCATCATAGATGAAGTTCTCATAGGAGGAGCCTATCACCTTCGTAATGCATCGGATAATCGCCTTGAGCCGAATGCATGGAACACTGCTCGGCTTCGATGGTTCTACGCATAGTTCGGCCGCCTCCTTTATGATTCTTTGACTAGGCTCCTTTTTTCTCCACTTCTTTCTTTCTCTTCTTTTTTATTTTCCACTTTTTTATATCCCAGTGTATGTTCGGATCTACCGAACTGTCAGGGGTACACATCTTTAAATGTATATGCCAAAGCTTCTTACTAAAAGCTAGTGTCTTACATTGTCTATGTTGTTTGTTGTATACAATTTTCTGCCATTATATGCACCTCTATGACTTAAGTTTTTGCCAAGCTGCGCTACCTCGCTCCTATGTTTATGCCCTGCGTTCCCGATTATTCGGCTAGGGTGTACAGGGAGCTCCTCACCGATTGTTACAACCGGGTAATCCAGACTTGTACCTCAGACGGGTGAAGCCGAAAGCTAGCGTTCTTAAGGGAATAACTGGCCGGCAAGCAATGATAGTTTGTTTACATTTATGTAACTATTCTAAAATATATATATGGGATAGGCTCCCCGTAATTGGATCAAAGCCTAGGCGCACATAATTAAAGCATGCCAACTGAAAGTGCTAGTTATCAACTAGAGGGGGTGAATAGGTGATTTTTATGGAAGTCTTCAAAACACGGGGGCTTTGAAGACAAACATTAGAAATGAACCTATTAATATGCAGCGGAAGGGAGACTACACTAGCCAAGCCATAGTCAAGTAAGCAATGAAGTGAAAGCACGAAGACTATCAGTAGCTAGGTAGTATGGATCAGGATGGAAGACAGTATGAAGCCAAACAGTAGACAGTCTTCACACAGTGAAGACAATCAGAACATGCAAGCAGGCAATGACTTCACGAAGACAAACTATAAGTAAGGGAAGTGAACGATAGAACCAGTTGCTTGGTGAAGACAAGGATTTGGTAAACCAGTTCCAGTTCCTGTGACAACTTTACATCTGGTTAGGGAGGCTGAGGTTAAACTCAGAAGACTGCGTCTTCACCTTATTCCCCTTGAGCTAAGCACACCAAGTCCTCAATCAATCACTCTGGTAAGTCTTCAAGGTAGACTTCCAAACCATCACAGACTTCGTTCACTACCAATCCACAATGGCTCTTGGATGCTCAGAACGCGACGCCTAACGGGCTGGAGGATTCATAGTCCTCAAGTCTAACAAGTCTTCAGATCACGCGAACAGAAAGACTTCAGTGATGCCTAACACTCTTTGGCTCTGGGTGTTTTGGGCTTTGTCCTCGCAAGGAATGCTTCGGAGGTGGGTTGCTCTCAAACAACAAAAGCCGTGCACTAACTCTAAGCAGCCACCGATTTATGGTGTAAGGGGTGGGCTATTTATAGCCAAGAGGCAACCTAACCTGATTTGTCCAAAATGACCCTGGGTCACTAAGGAAGCGACACGTGTCTAACAATCGGATTTCAAACACACACGTGGAGCTTGACTTGGGCTACAAGTAAAGTTGACTCATCCAGCTATGGATAAGATTTTCTCTCATTGTCTTCGCTCAAAGACATAGGATTTGGTTGAACATCACATCAGTCACTCTGACTTTGTTCACTTGGACCCCACTTAATAGTACGGTGGTTCCTATGACTCAACAAAGAAGAAAAGGAAACTACGAAACAACTATGTATTTGCACTCCATAGTCTTCACGTGAATGTCTTCTCATGTCATAATCTTCAATGTGAATATCTTCACAAACCACCATTGTCTTCAATGTCTTCACACATTTTTAGGGGTGATCTCTGGTAGGTAAACCGAATCAATATGGTACTACTACCTGTGTTATCCTGCAATTCTCACAAACACATTAGGCCCTCAACCAGGTTTGTCGTCAATACTCCAAGACCAACTAGGGGTGGAACTAGATGCACTTACAATCTCCCCCTTTTTGGTGATTGGTGACAAACTGGTTGAAGTTGTCAAGGGGGATAAAAGTATGTGAAAGTTAAGGATTAAGGCATTGTCTTCATAAGTAGCAAAAGGCTCCCCCTGAAGATGTGCATATAAGTAGTTTGCTTTTAAATGCAAATGCGCGTGGCAGGTTTTACTTTGTGGAGATCCTTTTCAACTTATGAAGACAATTCATCATGCATATAAAAAGATAACGAAGATAATGACATGCACAATGAAAAATGGACGTCTACAGAATGACTTCATGCAGGATTTATCACCGCATCACAAGGTAGCAGCAAAAATAGCAGACGACCATCAAGTTTAAGCGTTACAACTCAAAAACCAAATTGTTTCAAATAACAAGAGCTGTAAAGACTTAGCAAAAATAATACAACCACCCATATAGACCCGCTTGAAGACTATCAACTCATATGCTTCTCCCCCTTTTGTCAGTAATGACCAAAAATGTTTGAAGACATAGAGTATCTACTCGTTCCCAGCTGGAGTAGATGATGGAGCAGGGTCGATGTTGGAGTTTGGTGGTGCAGACGGGCCTGCCGCAGTATTGTTGTGCAGTGTAGACAGGGCTGGTGAAGTGGCATCGTATTCTTCATCGACGACTCTCTCAACAATAGTTGCAGCCGAAGATGAATGCCAGAATCTTCAGTGGAGGGAGTGCGACGCCAGCTTGCACTTTGAGGAGGCCTGGAGTCAAACTTGAAGTGCTCTGTGAAGCCATCTGCAGGAAGATCATCTTCAGAACTGTCGGCGTTCCGGGAACGGGGGTCCCCAGACTTGCCTGCCTGCGGCCCATGGCATGGCTGAGCCAGCGGGCCGTACGACCCATTGTAACATCCCAAAATTCTAAATTTTGGAATGTTATAATAAATAGATAGATTTGATTGATTGTTTGATTGATTGTCTGAAAGTGAGTGAATTCGAAACTTTTGAAAGTTAAATGAGAGGGAATAAAAGGACTTTCCCAAACTTTCATTTTTGCATTTTGCTCTCCATGAATTCAAATTCTTCTCAAACACAAAACCCTAGAGAGAAGATGACATGACTTCTTCCATTTAAAATGAAAAGGGTGTTTGAAAAATATTTGAATTCCATTGGGAAATATTTTCCAATTCAGAAACTTTATGCAACTCAATGATTTTCATGAGAGAAGATAAAATGACTTCTTCAAATTATGAAATATGAGTTGGGAGTTTCAAAGAATTAAATTCAAAGTTCTTTTGAATTTATTTTCAATTTGGAGTTATTTGAGTTTTATTCAAATTATTTTTCTCCAAAAATAAAATATATGGAAATTAGGGTAACATGATTCCCTACAATAGAAAATTGGAGAAAAATTAATTTGGAATCATTTTGGTATTTTTAAAATGATTTTTGTTGCATTTTAATAGACCAGTAGCACTCTTTGATTTATCTGAATTTGTGTGCATTTTATTTGAAGTTATAAAAATTTTCATGTTGTAGAAAAACTTTTTCTGAAAATTTTGATATATTATATGCCTATATAATATTTTAGTTTATTTTGGTTTTTTTGTTTTTGTTGCCTGTGAAAAATGTTTAAAAAAAAGGGAACTCCCGCTGACTGGGCCGGCCCAGCTCCCAGCCAGGCCAAGGCCCAGCTCCGCGTCGCCCCGTCTGCCTCGTCCCCGACGCGGGACGACTCCCGCTGCCACACGCCGGCGAGTCCGCCTCGGCTACGCCACCGCCGCCGCCTTACCCCGCCCCCTCCTCCACGTCTCGCCTCTCCCCTCCGCCCTTAAATACCGGAGCCCCGGGCCCCTCTCTCTCTCCTCTCCCCGCATCGCCGCCGCCGCCGCTAGCTGCTTCTGCCGCCGCCGCCCTCTTGCCGTGCCGCCGCCTGCCGCACCGCGCCGCACCCTCCTCCCTGCATCGCCGCTGCAAGCTCCGCCGCCTCGCAGTGCCGCCGCCGCTGCCGCATCACTTCGCCGGAGCCCGCCGCTGCCGCTCGATCCGGCGTCGCCGCCGATCTGCTAACCGTCGCCGGCGGTTTTCGATGGAAAACCGCCCCGAACCGGTAAAACCACCACCCGGTTTTTCCGTTTTTTTATTAGGTTTCTCTTCAAAAAAAAACCGATCGGTATCCTCTAAATAGCGAACGTTTTCTGTTTAGGCCTTTGTAGTGGACGAATTCGTCACTTATGTTTCTATAGCGGACGTTCGTCGGTTAAGTTTTTCTTTTTCCTGTTTTATTTAGGATAGGGACCTCTTCGTAATTAAAGTTTTTACTGAATAGTCCCTGTTCTTCAAATAGTCATAACTTTTTACCCGTTTATCCAAATCCTACGAAACCAACGCTCACGTCTTCGTTATGATCTCCTCTATCCATTAATACAACTCAAACATGTTTTTGAAAATTTTAAAATTTGAATTAGATGAGATTTGAATTCAAACTCCGTTTGATCATAACTTGAGTTTCGTAGCTCCGTTTGAGTTGATTCTTTTTGCAAATCGAAGCTCTTGACCTAAACATTCTAATAAGGCCAAATTCACATAATTTTGGTACTGTTAGAAATAGTTTTATGTTGCAAGAGCTATTTGCTTGGTTTTGTTGTTTTCCGAATTGTTTTCTTCGATCTTTCTGATCTTTTGAGTGATTGCTTATGTGTGGTTACTATTGCTTGCTTACGATAGATTGACCGGAGTGTGACGAGTAGAGCTATCAAGAGTTTTGAGTGCGAATCATCTTCATCAACATTGCAGGCAAGTTCACACTTTGATCATACCTTTTCTACAACCCAGTTTTATTGCATTAGATCAATCCTCACACATTGCATGATTAGGATCTAATTAAATTGTGGGATGGGAAGTAGATGAGGTAGTACCTATTACCTGTTTATTATAAAACCCTTGGGAGTTACTATTACGTCATGCTTATATTGCCATGCTATGCTAGTAGACGTGGATTGGGTGAGTGATATCCATGACAGATGCGAGTTGATAATTTTTAGTGGTTTATCTAAGGTGGCCACTTAAACACACATCTGGGTGGATTGAGGCACCTGATGTCTATCAGGACTTGCCTATTTTATTTTGGACCGCCACCCAGGCTCAAAGGGATCATAAGATAATTCATGCTAGAAACTTCCGTGTGCAGCCACATGCTACTATGGGCTCTGGCATAGTTGACTATGTTGTGCGAACTCTTATGGGGTGGACTAGCAGATGTAGGGGTTGTAGGTGGTACGGTCTACCCCACATGTAAGGTGCTAGCGCTTCTGAAAGACTATGTCTCGGTCATCCGTTTCTCAAACACCATGTAGTGCGAGAAAACAAACGAAGGCGATCGAGTCATGTGGGGAAAAGTGCGCAAACCTCTGCAGAGTGTACAAACTAATCATGATTATCCGTGTCCCCGGTTATGGACAACTTGAGTATCTAGTACTTGAATATCATGTGAATCTCATCATGTTACTTTAAATGAATATTGTTGGGTTTAACGATGTTATTTAATTGGGATTGAGAATGCTGTCAACCATTCTCAATGTTCAACAACCACCATGATAGTTAATTAAATGTATTCCTTTGCAGTAGGGAAAAATTGGCTTTACGCAAAAACCTTATAACCATAGAGCTTTTCCACCAGCCAAATATGCATGTAGTGATAGCCATTGTTCATCATTCTCTATGGTGTGAATTTGCCAGTACATTCAATGTACTGACCCATTTCGGGCTGCAACGTCTCATGTTGTAGGTTTCTTACGACGAGTAAGTGATACGTCAGGGTTACGATTCTACACTCAACCTTGCCGTTGGTGTTGATGGGAATCCACAACCTTGTTGCTTCCGCTATTTGGATTGAGGTAATAGTATTTACGTTACTTTATACATGTGATTTACCTCTGTTATAAATCCTTCGAGTACTGTGTGTGTTAGCATACCGATCCAGGGATGACACTTAAGCACAGAGACTTGACCCATTCGGGTCGGGTCGCTACACCCATCTTCACCAACAAGGCACCCAAGACCCTCGCGAAGGGCCAAGCCTCGCGAGGCAGACGACGCAAGACCTCGTCTAGAGTCGCCAAGCCAGGCAGGCTCGCGAGGAGCGGAGATATTAAGGCGAGGCAAACCTCACGACGCTCTTGTGACATGAGCCATGACGCACAACACCAGGCGGGCGCCAACGCGTGCAACGTCCTTGTTTCCTCTTTGGTGCTAAGGAGGCGAGCGCAGCCGCGGAGTATCGAGGCATCAGGCAAAGGTTGCCATTTCGGTGCAACAAGACCAGGACCAGAAGGACGGCAGGACGAAGGTCATCGTGGAGCCCAAGACGGCGTCACCACCTGAGCTTTGCGCAGGCGAAGACTACTTTTGTGAGGATAGCTTGTACTAGATGTCCCCCTTCAAATTAGCCCACCATTGTTGGCTCCCTTCCCGCTCAATATTTGGGGAGAGGACCAGGGCCTTTATAAATAGGACTAGCCACCACAGAGGGAGAGGGGCATCTGATCTGAGCTTGATCAAACCCTCATGCCACAAGTTCATACGCACAAGAACACCTCAACCTCAGGAGGCTGTTCTTCCCTTTGTACTGTTCATCATCAGCCCGCGAGGCAATCGACCACCACCACACTGGAGTAGGGTATTACACCACAACGGTGGCCCGAACCAGTATAAACCTCGTGTCTTTCTGTGTTGTGAGTTCGTCGAGTTCATCTGCAAGATCTTAGCAAGCTAGAGCGTAGATTGGTGGAAGGGAAAGACTTCGTGCGCACCCTAGTGTTCGAACCTTAAGGTTTTGCCGGAACCCCACATCCTACATTTCGCGCGCCAGGTAGGGGTGCGCCGGAGTTTCTTCTCCGCCAAACAACTCTCCGACGTTCACCGGCTACGATGTCTGGCGACCCAAGGGCCAGCTCCGACCGCTAGGCAGCCTGGCCGGCCCGAACGGCGCCGCCTGCCCATGAAGGTCTCGACCCCGCAGCCCAAGCGGCACAGGCGCCACCAAGCTCCGCCAGGCGTGGACAACGCGGCCAGGCATCATCCACCCTCACCCCACGGCAGGCTGATGGAGAGTGGCCGGGACACGCTGCTTGATCGTGTTGCTGAGCTACTGGACGTAGCAGCGTCGGGAGCGCCACCCTTCTACTATCGACTCCCCCCGGCCACTGCAAGGTCACGCGGCGAGCCTTACCACATCTGCGCGCCGTCGACTATGCCCAGGGGCTTCGTCAACATCAGCACGGCCGGCGGCGTAGGGGGCTCCAACCCCCCCCCCCCCACCCCCCCCCCCCCCCATGCCGCCCTCAACAAGCACGAGCGCAAGCGTTCCCCCTCATGGTCCTGGCCGACGCCATCATGGGCGGAGCAACATGGAGCGTGGGGCACCACGGCGAGGTGTTTGGGGTGACGGCCCCGGAAGCCTACGTGCCCCGCATGATGGACCAAGGGTACGCACCAGAGGACGACATCGGTTCATTCGTTGGAGAAGATTGGGGAGAAGGGGCGCTTGGAGTCGAAACCTTCCAAGGGTCAGCAGAGGACCACGATGACCGCACCGACGACGGCAACTACAGGGTACCGCTAACCTCTCAGGAACAGGCTTATGCTAACCATGGGCTGCAAATGAACCAGGCTGCCGCGCCGATCAATGACCCAGGCACGGTGGCACCCGCTTCAACAAGGGAGTCACGCTGGGGGCCACCAAGAGCGAGCCAGGAGCAAGGCCCCTCCCCAAGGCACACGAAACTAGGGGACACCCGGAGGTAGGCCCTCTGCCGGGGTGGATTCAACAACCCTTCCCTCGGCAGAGGACCCGTGCTCGCCGAGGGAATCACTGGCATCCCCTTTCCCTCCTTTGTGTCGTCCTGGTCTCCGGCCGACTCAAAGGAGGTCAAGGGTGGCGCAAGGCGGGGCCCTTGTCTGGCGATATGAAGCAACGTCGGTACCTATGAAGAACGCCCAGTGCCTGTGAAGCTCGCCGCCCGTGACACTCTCACGTAATAATGAGTTGGGGATGTACATGCCCCGGAGTCTCAGGAGCGCCGGCCTCAGGCCCTGGGGCTCCCTCCCACGCCTAGTGGACAGCACTTAGCTCCGCGCTGGTGAGAAGACTTGAAGACTCGAAGACTAGACTAGGTGCCGGATGTGGCGTTTTGCTTTGGATCTCTCTGTCTTTGGCTTTGCTTTCTGAACCTGGACTTGAGTTGAAGCTGAATTTTTATCGATGCGCACGGGGGGTTCTTTTCTCGTTCGAGCTGTCTCTTGCCTTCTGGATCTTGTTTGGTTTGGGGCTCATGTCCATCGCCTTTCCCTCGCAAAGCTCCTCGCGAGCCGGACCGTGCAAAGAACGCGCTAGCACTATGCCTGGTGCTCACACCTTGCGGGGCCCCCTCAAACGGGGCGATAAGCTCCGCAGGATTCTCAGGAACTTGTCGCCTCACGACCCAGCCTGAAGTTGGCGCTGACTAAGGTAAACCACATCGGGAAGCTCACCCCTAGCTTTATAAGCTCACGAGGGCATACACCCAAATCACATAGGAGAGTAAAAATGGCAATATGCTTACACGAGGGGCTCCCCCTCTCAAAATGCTCTTACAAGTTTTCAAGGGCCACGCCCGAGTTTTACGCGCAGAATAAAACAACAGGAGAATATGGGATCATCCAGAGATATAGCTCACTGCATCGTCCATGGACGCGTCACTCGCATCGTCATCATCTTCATCGGAATCGTCGCCGCCGTCGGCGACGCCTCCATCACCATCGTTAACCACGTCACCTTCGTCTGCGACGACCACCGCCCCATCGTTCTCCATGGTGAAGGCCCTGACGAACGCATCAACATGGTCCTCTACCCAACGTGCCAGGTCGCCCCGGGCGGCCATCGGTACAGGGGCAATGGCGGCATCAAAGTCGAAGTTGTGGTCGGCGTTCAGGAGGTGGCTGAGGACGCGGGAGAAGGCGCGCTGAAGCAGGCCACGACCCCTCTCCTCCACAAGCTATCGAGCTCTAGCAGATTGAGCCTCCAGGCGCGTCAACACCTCAGTGAAGAAGATCAGGTGGCTGGCATAGTCATTCGAGTGAGGGGCCGGGGCGTTTTCATCGCATATGTAACCCAGGGCGGAGTTGGCCCTGTTCCGAAGGTCTTGAAGCATAGGAGCATGCTCGCGCTCCAGCGTTCGACGTTGAGGCACTTCCTCCCTGCTTTGCCGAGTGGCGACCTCGGCGTCATCAATTCGTCTCCGGAGGGAAAGCAGCTCGGCGCGGGCGGAGGCCAAGTCCGCCTGCGCCATAACCAGAGCGGCGGTTGTGGCCTCCGCACGCCTCTCGGCCTCGTCCAACCTGGGCCTGAGGGCGGCGGCCCTGCCCGCACCCTCCAGGCCGGCGAGCTTCAGCTTCAAGTCGTACCTGGCCTCCAGATCCACGCGAACCTGGGCCACCCGGCGATTGATCTCCTCCTCGACTCCGGCCTCGCGGGCCCCGACGGCATCTTCAGCTTGAGAGACTTGACGCTCCCTCGTCTGCAGTCGCTCGAGCTTGAGGCTGCGCTCCACGGCTTCCAGGGCCAACATCTCCTCGCGCTGCCGGACCTCCTCTTCCTCCGCAGGCGTCCCCCTCATCAAAGCAAGGGTGGCCATGCGTGTCTCGACCTACTGCTCAAGGGACACGCTCCAGGCCTGGAGCTCCCACGTGCGCTCCTCCGCAGCCTCGCAGCGGCGATCGGCCTTGTGAGATTCTTCCAAAGCTCGCGAGCGGGCCTCATTGGCAATCTTGAGGGATGCCTCGGCCTTCGCGTTCTTGAGGTCGCGCTGATGACGACCAAGGTTGATGGCCACACGCAGCTTGCGCCGCTCCTCCACCAACCGAAGACCTTCAGCCTCAGGATGCGAGTCGACACCAGCAAGCTCTTCACCAAGGCGGCTCATCACACCCATCGCCCCCTGGAAGAGCTCATAGCGGACTACGCTGCGCCCACGCTCGAGCTCGAACACTCGGCCCACCTCGTCCTCCACCTTGGGGGCTGCGAGTGGAGCATCGAGTAGCGGACCACCTCCCGGCTGGGGTCTGTAGGCTGGCATGGCCCCGGGCGCCAGCAGACCCTCGCGAGGGGCCCGAACCGAACAAGGCCCGCTACTTGAAGAAGACTCCAGGATCGAGGCTAGCCAGCTACCAACCATGCCCAGGGGAGGAGCCATTGGCACGCCTGCTGCGCTCAGAGCAAGGCCGCGAAGAAAGGACGGTGAAGGCGCAAGCTCTAGGTGCCCTGATGACGAACCAACTCCCATGGCTAACCCCACGCCGTGGGCAGCATCCGAGCCTGTAGTGCTGGAGCTTGGCCGGTGCGATGGGACGAGAGGGAGCTGCATCTCTGGAGATTTCGGGGCCTTAGCAGAAGGGGGCCTGAGGGGACAATCGTCAGGAAGGGAAGGCGGCACATAGAAGATCACCAAGATAAGGTACTTACTCGTCGATGGCGATGTACTTCCGTCGCTTCAATGGTCCGAAGATGCTGCCGCCGCTAGGGGACCCTTTCCTCTTGCAAAGCTCCTCGAAGTCCACACAAAGGCGACCGAAGCGTTAGACGTGGCGGCCGGAGCGCGGTGGAGCCGAAGAAGAACCAAGAGGGATAGCTTCAGGAGACCCGGCTGCGGCGAACAGCCCGGCTCTTTCTTGTTGCGACCTCCAGAGGCTCTTGGAGCCTCAGCCTCGGGAGCCGCGTTCTGCATCTCCTCAGTAACCGACGCCTTAGGAGGGGGGGCGTAGGCCCCCGAGGACGACGCCCTCGGATCACCACTCGGCATGTGCTCCTCAACATCTGAGCAGCTGGCCACCGTCGTAGCTCACTCCCCCGCACCGTCATCTGGGGCGAGCTCGGCACTGGTGGCGAAGAAGGGGACCATGATGACATGATTCTCGCGGGGCCCCACCAATCCAACTGGGCGCAGCCCCCACTCATCGAGGGAAGGCATGTTTGCGGCGAACGTGACCTTGTCCCCGTAGCGGTACAACATGCAGCTGGTCCTGGGCATCTCTTCCGGCAGGGGGACACCAGATAGGATTGTGAGCACTGTTTGCCGCGCAGTAAGAGGAAGGCCCTCCTCCTGAACCCTCATATGGTCCTGTCTGCTGAGCTAGTCCCACATCGGGCGAGAGTGGTGCTGAAGTGGAGCAACTCGACGCCTGACGAACTCCCTCACCACCATGGGCGCAGTCACACGAAGGTCCTTCAGCCACCGCAGCCTGGCCCAGACGGGGGCAAGACAGGGGCTCGCGAGCCTCTGGTGACCCCAGCCGGAGTTTGGAATGGCAGGCCCCACCGGAGCTTGGAGCAGAGGGTTGATCACGCCGGCATTA
The DNA here is from genome assembly GCF_003073215.2 of Triticum urartu. Lineage (NCBI taxonomy): Eukaryota > Viridiplantae > Streptophyta > Magnoliopsida > Poales > Poaceae > Triticum > Triticum urartu. The sequence continues at coordinate 181,676,426 of NC_053023.1, forward strand.
ACAAACACCCATCACGTGTGGAACTCACTCACGGTTGAAGGGAGCTCGAAGTCGATCCCCATGCCTGTTGTTGCAGCCACGGCCTAGAAGCTCACACATCCTAAGCTCTGCTGGGCACCGGTGAGATGCAGCGAGAAGAAGTGGCGGAGGAGTGCCACGGAGGGGGTGATGCCCACCATGGCTTCACACATGAAAGCAAAGATGGCAAGAAGGGTCACAGATTGAGGGTCGAGATGGAGCATGTGGATCTGATAGTGCTCGAGCACCGCGTTGAAGAAGGCGGAGAATGGAGGAAACAAGCCATCCCAGAGAGCATCAGTGAAGATCGGAACCTCGGTGACTGCTCGAGACATGCAAGAGCGAGACGCAGGCCAGGATGGCGTCTCTCCCCACTCGTTGAAGCTGGAGGCGAGCATGGGGCACACCTTGCCCATGGCCTCGTCTTTGAGCACCCGAGGCCGGCCGAGCACCGGCTCAAAGGATGGAGGTGCAGTTGGCGAGGAGAAGGGTTTCTTCCCCTTCCCGACCTGTTTTAGCGCCATGGCGGTGAAGCGGGCGGAGCGCAAGTGGGATTGGGAAGGCGGAGCAGGACGCCGGAGGAGGTAGATTGGAAGAGCCGGGCGCGGCGAGAGAAGAATAACTATACAAGAAGTGGGGCCGCATAGCCAAGCGGATTCAAGGGCAGTGTGGGGAAGCGGAGATGCCCATGTCCAATCAACTGCCACGCGTCGACCGAGGCTGCAGGCTTTTGGGGCCCGTGGTGCTCCGAACATGACCCTTGGCTTCGCCGCGAAGCCAAGCCCGAGCGCACCTTGGGCCCGGGGGCTACTGTCGGCGTTCTGGGAACGGGGGTCCCCAGACTTGCCTACCTGCAGCCCACGGTGTGGCTGAGCCAGCAGGCCTGTACGACCCATCTTCACCAACAACACACCCAAGACCCTCGCGAGGCGGATGACGCAAGACCTCCTCTAGAGTCGCCAAGCCAGGCAGGCTCGCGAGGAGTGGAGATATCAAGGCGAGGCGAACCTCATGAGGCTCTCGTGATGTGAGCCATGACGCACAACACCAGGCGGGCGCCAGCACGCGCAGCGTCCTTGTTTCCTCTTTGGTGCTAAGGGGGCAAGCACAGCCGCGGAGTACCGAGGCATCAGGCAAAGGTTGCCATTTTGGTGCAACAAGACCAGGACCAGAAGGACGGCAAGACGAAGGTCATCGTGGAGCTCAAGACGGTGTCACCACCAGAGCTTTGCGCAGGCGAAGACTACTTCTGTCAGGATAGCTTGTACTAGTTGTCCCCCTTCAAATTAGCCCACCATTGTTGGCTCCCTTCCCGCTCAATATTTGGGGAGAGGACCAGGGCCTTTATAAATACGAATAGCCACCACAGAGGGAGAGGGGCATCTGATCTGAGCTTGATCAAACCCTCATGCCACAAGTTCATACGCACAAGAACACCTCAACCTCAGGAGGCTGTTCTTCCCTTTGTACTGTTCATCATCAGCCTGCGAGGCAATCCACCACCACCACACTAGAGTAGGGTATTACACCACAATGGTGGCCCGAAGCAGTATAAACCTCGTGTATTTCTGTGTTGTGAGTTTGTCGAGTTCGTCCGCAAGATCTTAGCGAGCTAGAGCGTAGATTGGCGGAAGGGAAAGACTTCATGCGCACCCCATTGTTCGAACCTTAAGGGTTTTCCGGAACCCCACATCCGACAAGAACATAGCAGTGTTAGGCTCTTCTAGGACTGCCTACGGGCTTCATGAGCAACGAATGTGTTCTTGGTGGCCAGATTACGGATGCGATTAACATCCACCAAGAGACTCTGCATCTAACGCTTTAGCTAGTCATGATGCTTATCCTGCTTCTGATGTAGTGCCACCAGAAGCTCTCGGTCATTGAGTACACGAGAACGCTTCTGAGGCCTTTGAGCAATTGTAATTGCAGTGGCTTCGGTGTTGGCTCGGTGAGGAAAGCGCATGTTGCCAGCCAGAGGATATGCAGGAGTTGTAGCATTGTGCACAAGAATTCCTTCGATTGGTTGCAAGAAGCTTTGAAATTCAGCATTCTAAAGGTGGAGTGGCTTCTTTGCAGGATCGGGGTAGATGGCTTCAATAGACAGATCAACCTTAGGCAGAAAAACTACATGGTTGCACGCTGAAGGCTGATAGTCAATGGTAGAATGAAGCTTTATCAGGCGCATCACCCATGGAGCATAGAACTTCAGGCCAAACAGATCTATCCCAGAGGCAGCAAGTTGTCTGATGAAGAAATCCTGGGTGCTGAACCTGATGCCATTGATGATATAGAATACCAAAGTCTTCATGGCTCCTTCAAGTTTAGCTTCAGAAGAATGTCCCTTGATGGGCCATAGAGTACGCCTCAGAATATGGTACATTGTGCCTGGCAAGTACTCGAGGTCTTTCACAAAGAACTCCTTTGGGTATTCAACGTCTTGAGGCAATGGCTTCATCATGCTAAGCATCTAGCTCATATTTGGCTCGGGATTTTGAAAAATGCTATGCAGTTCATTCCTATGAAGCTGACAACCAGGTTCATATAACTCACTTGGAGTGGGCAGGGAAGTAAGCTCGATCATGCCTTGAGCTTTAGCTTCGTGATGTACATCACGTGTCATCCACTCAAGGATCCATGTCTTCGGATCCCTGTTGTAGCCTCGAATATGGAGTGTGGCATAGAACTGTAGTAGAAGCTCTTCATTTCAATGCTCCTTGTCAGTCACAAAGGGCAGAAGTCCAAAATCCCTAAAGTAGTCGAGGGCTTCCTCAAGACATGGTAGCCCAGCCATAGCATCGCAATCCAGACGCTTGTGCGGATAAATCCGATCTTGGTTGTAGAGGATGCATGAGTAATAGCTTCGTTGCTGATAACTCCAAAATATGTCTGAGGAGATCTTTGGCTTCGGGTAAGGGTTCTTGGCAGTGTCAAAGAAAGTATTATGCTCTCTGAAGCTGTGCACGCTAAAAGAACCCTATGTGGTTGCATCACTTGGAAGCCATGGCAGCCTAGGCTTGGGCTTCTGAACTTGAGGCCTCTGCTCCACATGATAATCATATTGTGGCCCGGGAGCAGTGGGTGGAACCATAATAGGCCATCTGATAGTGACAAGCTCACCATCACGATTGATAGCACGTTCCATGGTGTGAGGCCTTGGAGGAGGAACGGTGCCATCCGAGCTGATAGGTGTCACGGTGGCTTCAGCATTCACATTTGCTTCAGGCTCCACATTGTCTTCAGCCATGACAGTGTCATTGGCTTCAGTGGCGTTGTTGGTGGCAGCCTCAGGGTTTTCAACCTCCATTTTTTCAAGGACTGGAGGGTCGGGCACAATCACATTCTCCTCGAGAATGACTTGATCACTTGCTGGGGGTGTGGTAACTCTTTCTACTTCTCTTTCTTCTTCCTTGTCTTCATCAGCTGAGCAATTGGAATGTCTTGAGCAACTTTGGCTTCAGACTCAGAGGCAGTCGCAATAGCGGTGGCTTCAGGAAACACTTGACGTGCGACTGAGCTTTGTTGCTGGAATGCTCGACATGGTGACCTATGGCCTGGGGCCTTTGCCAAGCCTGCGAAACGCTGGCGACGCCTTTGGTGAGGGAGTGGTCTGAACCATGTAGTTGTCATCGTCAAGTGAAAGTGCTAGTTATCGACTAGAGGGGGGTGAATAGGCGATTTTTATGAAAGTCTTCAAAACATGGAAGTTTCGAAGACAAACTTAACATGCAGCGGAAGGTAGACTACACTAGGGAAGCCATAGTCAAATATACAATGAAGTGAAAGCACGAAGACTATTAGCAGCTAGGCGGTATGGATCAGGATAGAAGATATTATGAAGCCAATCAAAACAAATAGTCACACAGTGAAGTCAAACAGACAATGCAAGCGGGCAATGACTTCACGAAGATCAACTATAAGTAAAGAGGGGGAAGAGATAGAACCAGTTGCTTGGTGAAGACAAAGGATTTGTTGGACTAGTTCTAGTTGCTGTGACAACTGTACGTCTACTTAGGGAGGCTGAGATTCAACTCAGAAGACCGTGTATTCACCTTATTCCCCTTGAGCTAAGGACACCCAGTCCTCGCCCAATCACTCAGGTAAGTCTTCAAGGTAGACTTCCAAACCTTCACAGACTTCATTCACCGGTGATCCACAATGACTCTTGGATGCTCAGAACGCGACGCCTAACCGGCTGGAGGATCCACAGTCCTCAAGTGTAACAAGTCTTCAGATCACATAGACAGAAAGACTTCAGTGATGCCTAACACTCTTTGGCTCTAGGTGTTTAGGGCTTTGTCCTCGCAAGGATTTCTCTCTCAAAGGCTTCGGAGGTGGGTTGCTCTCAAACGACAAAAGTCGTGCACTAACTCCGAGCAACCACCAATTTATGGTGTAGGGGGTGGGCTATTTATAGCCACTAGGCAACCCGACCTGATTTGTTCGAAATGACCCTGGGTCACTAAGGAACTGACATGTGTTCCAACGGTCAGATTTCAAACACACGCGGCAGCTTGACTTGGGATACAAGTAAAGTTGACTTACCCAGCTCTGGATAAGATTTGCTCTGATAGTCTTTGCTCGAAGACTTAGGATGTGGTTGAGCATCACTTTAGTCACTCTGACTTTGTTCACTTGGACCCCACTTAATAGTATGGTGGTTCCTATGACTCAATCAAAGAAGAAAATGAAACTACGTAACAACTATGTCTTCACGCTCCAAAGTCTTCATGCGATGTCTTCTCATGTCATAGTCTTCAATGTGAATATCTTCACATACCACCATTGTCTTCAATGTCTTCACACATTTTTAGGTGTCATCTCCGGTAGGTAAACCGAATCAATGAGGGACTACTACCTGTGTTATCCTGCAATTCTCACAAACACATTAGTCCCTCAACTAGGTTTGTCGTCAATACTCCAAAACCAACTAGGGGTGGCACTAGATGCACTTACAATCTCCCCCTTTTTGGTGATTGATGACAAACTGGTTGAAGTTTTCAATGGGGATAAAAGTATGAGAAATTGTAAAGGATTGAGGTATTGTCTTCATAAGTAGCAAAAAGGCTCCCCCTGAAGATGTGCATATAAGTATTTTGCTTTTGAATGCAAATGCACATGGCATGTTGTACTTGCGGAGATCCTCTTCTACTTATGAAGACAATTCATCATGCATGAAAGAATATAACGAACATAATGACATGCATAATGAAAAATGGACGTCTACAAATGACTTCGTGCGGAATTTATCATCGCATCACATAGTTGACAGAAAAGGTAGCAGACGACCATCAAGTTTAAGTGTTACAACTCAAAGATCCAAATGGATCAAAAGCGAGAGTTGTAAGCACTTGGCAAAGGCAAATGTATAGCAACCACCCTTATGGACCCGCTTGAAGACTATCAACTCATATGCTTCTCCCCCTTTTGTCAGTAATTACCAAAAAAGTTTGAAGACATAGAGCTTTCTACTCGTTCCCATGGGGAGTAGGCGAAGCAGCAGGGTCGTCGTTGAGGTTTGGTGGTGCAGACGAACTTGGTGCAGTGTCGATACGTGCCGAAGTTGGAGGTGGTGAGGTAGCATCATCTTGGTCATCAATGACTCTGGCATTAAGAGCTGCAGCTGAGGAAGAATAGTCAGAGTCTTCGAGTGAGGGAGTCCGACGCAAGTGAGTGTTCCGGGGAGGAGTTGAATCAAACTTGAATCTCTCCGTGAAGTCGTCCTATTGAAGATCATCTTCACAGCTCTGCAGAGTCAGACTCTTCCACGACCGGCGACAGGTTTCATGAGTGACAAAGGCATTCTTGGTGGCAAGTTTGCGAATGTGATTGACATCCACCAAGAGGCTATGCATTTGACGCTTGAGCCAGTCATGATGCTTATCCTGTTTCTGATGCAGGGCGACTAGAAGCTCTCGATCATTGAGAACACGAGATCGTTTCCGAGGCATTTGGGAAATTGTGCTTTCAGTGGCTTCAGTTTGGGTACGAGGGGCACGTGTATTGCCAGCCAAAGGATAAACCTGAGTGACGGCCTAAACTCCTTCAATGGGCGTGTGAAGCTTTGGTGATCAGCATTGTGAAGATAAACATGCTCTTTGGCAGGCTTTGGGTAGATGGCCTCGACAAACAGATCAACCTCTGGCAAGAATATGATATGATTGCGTGCAGAAGGCTGATAGTTGATTGTAGAGTGAAGTTTGATGAGGCGCATTACCCATGGAGCATAGAACTTCAGACCAAAGTTATATGAGCCAGATGCAGCCAATTGCCTGATGAAGAAGTCTTGAGCATTGAAGCTGATGCCATTGAAGATATAGAAAACCAATGTCTTCATCGCTCCTTCAAGCTTCGCTGCAGGTCAATGTCCTTTGACAAGCCATAGAGTGCGCCTGATGATATGATAAATAGTGCGGGGCAGATACTCTAGGTCTTCAACAAAGAACTCCTTTGGATAGTTAGCATCTTGGGGCAGTGGCTTCATCATGCTCAACATTTGGCTCATGTTAGGCCCTGGCTTCTTGAAGATGCTCTCCAAAGCATTCTGGTGTAGCTGACAACCTGGTTCATAATGTTTGCCAGGAGTGCACAGGGCAGTAAGCTCAATGATGTCTTGGGCTTTAGATTCATGGTCTACATCGCCTATCATCCACTCAAGGATCCACGTCTTCGGATCCCTGTTTTAGCCACGAATGTGGAGGGTAGCATAAAATTGTCGCAGAAGCTCTTCATTCCAATGCTCTTTGGCAGTCATGAAGTTCAGAAGACCAGCATCATGGAAACAGTCAAGTGCCTCTTCTAAGCAGGGCAGTCCAGCAATAGCTTCACTGTCGAGACGCATATGGGGAAAGATGCACTCTTGATCATAGAGAACATAGGAATAGTAACTACGCTGCTGATAGCTCTAGAATTGATCAGATGAAATTCTTGGCTTGGAGTAGGGGTTCTTGGCACTATTAAAGAAGGTGTTGTGTGCTATGAAGCCATTCACATTAAAGGATCCTGGTGAAGTTGCGGTACCTGGAAACCTTGGCAGCCTTGGCTTTGGCTTCTGGACCTGAGGCATGTGCTCCACATGATAGGCAAATTGAGGTCTGGGAGCAGGCGGAGGAACTAGAATTTGCCAGCTGACGATAAGAAGATGACCACAATCATATGCTTGCTCGATGGTGTGTGGCCTTGGAGGTGGTACAGGAGCAGAGGCATTGGCTCCAAGCTACAGATTTGCTTCAGGTGCAGCATTGGCTTCAGGTGCATTCACCACATTAGCTTCAGGCACCACATTAGCTTCGGCCATGACAACGTCATTGGCTTCAGTACTGGTGTTAGTGGCCGCCTCAGTATTTTCAACCTCCAATCGATAGATGGAGGGTCAGACACGTTCTCCTCGAGAACAACTTTAGGGTTGGATGGGGGTGTAGCAAGATGTTCTTCTTCTTGATGGGGTACTTCTTGATCATCGGCTGATGTAGCCAGAATGTCTTCAGCAACTTTGGCTTCAGACTCTGAGACGCTCATAGTTGGAGTGGCGTCAGGGAACACTTGTCGTGCCACTGAGTTGTGGTGCTCTTCTCCTTCTGGAATGCTTGACAGAGTGACTTGTGGCCTTGGTCCTTTGCGAAGCCTGCGGAGTGCGGGCAACGCCTTTGGAGAGGGAGTCAACTTCAAGCACCGGAGTGGTGGCTTGAGGTGGGGGAGTACTTGGTGATTCTTGACGGGGGGAGTCTTGAGGGTGATCAGCCCATGAATCGTCCTGAGCAATTGGCGTCAGAGGACACCCAATGCTGATGAGTTCATTGTTCGTCAGAACAGGCAATGATACCATGTTGTGCTCAATTTGAGGAAGGACTTCATCATCTTTAACATTGTCTTGGGGACCAATGTCTTCAGCTGCGGTGGGGTCAACAGCTGGATCTTCTTCAGCTTCAGGAGCCTCTGTGGTAGCAGGCTCATGAACTATCAACTGGCGCTCATGGTGTTCAGACGCAGGACGAGCAGCTGAGATTGGCTCGACGAGAAGGGGCTCTGTGGGAGCAGCCCGATCTTTCTTCTTGGTTTTTCGTTTCTTGGTTGGTGGAGCGTCGTCAGTGGTGTTCTTGGTTTTGCGCTTTCGGGCTTCAGCTTCAGATGCCCTTGTTTTCTTGAGTACTGAAGCAGCTGTGGGGACCTTAGGCTTCGAGCCTGTCATACTGGCAGGGAAGACAATGCGGGGTTCTTCCTGCCTTGATGCTTCAGCTTGGGCCACAGCAGGCTTCTTCTTCTTCTTCTTAGCAGCCATTCTGGGGTCGATGCTAGGGCGCCCCAGAGCCTTGCGCTTTTCTGCTTCATTGTGAGCTTGAACACTTTTCTCGGCAAAGTACTTCATTCTCTCTCTTGAACCCTTTGCTTCCTGGCGTTTCTGGTGGAACTGCTCTTTGAGCTAAGGCAGCGTCTGCTTGATGCTTTGAACATCAGCCACACTGAGATTGCCCACATTCTTCTTGAACTGAGCCTTCTCATAATCAATTTTGTTCTTCAATTCAGCAATCTTCTGAGCCAGAGCCAGCTCAGAAGCAATGGCACTGTGGAAAGAGACACTGATGCCAATTGGAAGCTCAAGGTCATCGAGATTGATGCTGGGGTTTTCAAACCATTCACCTATGAAGTTGTTCAAGATGTCCACATCAAACAGGGGTAGATCATTGAAGATCTCTGCCTCTTCCTTGCTCTTTATCAGCAGCTCAAGAGCGTCTTCGCCAAGATCGTCGTCACTTGACAGATCAATGGCTTCATTTTCGTTCCTCAGAATGGCAGCTGGGGTCAGTGCTTGACCAGAAGTTTGAATGGGCTTCTTCTTCTTCTTCTTCTCAGTCTTGGAGATGCGTGAGAGATCTTCAGACTGCACACTGGCTTCAGGAGGTGCAGTGGCCAGAGGCTTCGCACATGAAGCTTTTGGTGCAGAGGGGGGCTTTGAAGCCTTTGGCTTCTTCTGCTTCTGTGGCTTGGGAGGAGCAGGCGCTTCATCAGAATCAGCGTCATCTGCAGAGTGCTCCACGGCTGCCCCCTGGACAGCAATGTGTGACATGAGACCGTCAAGGTTTTAGAAGGGCCCGATGATATTGGGTTCGGCATCACGGGTGCCTTCGGCACGAGGAGCAGATGGAGCTAGGTTGAAGTCCAGACCAAGGTCCTTCTTGTTCTTCTTAGCAGACTCTTTGGCAAACTGGAACGCTCTTAAAGAGATTGTCTTCACGACACCATAACAGAGAGGATGGGTCGGCATTAGCAGGCTGAGGTCCACAGACCATGCAAGGGTAGAAGCCTTGAGCAATGGCTTCGGACTTCGACTTGGGCTGAAGACCTTTGTATATAATATCTCCCCAGGGGCCCTTGATGGCATTCTTTTTAGCATATTCGTCCGTGACAAATTTGTACTTGAACCATTCATCTGCCCAATGTCTTCGCATCCATTGGATTCGGTTCTTGCATTCTCCATAGGTCTCTTCTGGATCAGACTTGTAAAGCTCATAGAGATCCGGTGGCAGGTCCTTAGCTGTGTTTTCATGGCGCTGTCTGCCACCCTTCCTGACTGATTTTTCTTTCACCATGAAGTTCAGAACTTGCAAAGGCTTCTGTCTGCTGGTCAGACAGAAATTGGCTTCGGGAGAATTGATGTGACGCTGTAAGAATTCTACAAATTAATGTACACTATGAGAACCAAGGGATTCACCCACGGACATGTACCTGTGACAGCATTAGAGATGCGAGGGAAGGGGAAGAGGTCATATGCATTCTCAGAAGATTTTGAAGATAAATAAGTTTATAAGACATAGACCTCATAGCACGAAGACATTCACTCATATGATGAGAGTTGGTTCCATATTTGTACGAATCCAAGAATAAGTACAAGTGAGGAATCTAACTACTTTGTGAAGCATAAGTGAATATACTAGGCATGTTATGAGATGCAAAATAGGATAGATCCAAATTTGTAGGGACAGAAAACACTTGTGGTTGAAAAGGATGAATCTATCGGATCAAAAGGACTGTAAAAAGAGGTTTTATTTACCACACGAAGAACTGCTGGACGGAGTAGAAGTTGAGGCCGCGTAGTTCAATCTTATGTGCCCTAACTTGGCGATGAAAGACACCTACGGCGACGGCGGAGAAGACGATGCCCGCGGCCGGCGTGAGGACGACATCGGTGAGGTCACGGCAGCTAAGCCCTTCGTTGTCGGCGTCGTCGAGGGCTAGCGGTGGCGCTAGTGTTTGTGCGAGAAGGAGAAGTGGAAGAAGAGATAATGACTGGGGTGTGGCGTGTATTTATAAGGACAGGGACGACACATCGTTATTACACAGGTGCCCCTGACTGTTCACATCAGAGGGACACATGGCAAACATGCAACACATTGGAAGTTGGTCCATGTTCCCACGCACGCCTGGATTGTCGGGTGGTCGTTCCCGCTTCTCCGGGTTTCAAGAAAAAATGATTGAGCTTTTAAAATAGATTTAATGTTTCTCTCTGTGTCTTCTGCTGTCAAGGACGCAGAGAAGACATTCGACAGTTTCAATAGAATCCATACGATTTGGATAGATATATTTGAAAATGGAGCATATTGAGGTTAGGGTCCGATCACATTCACTTAGTTAAAAAGATTCAAACGAGAATACATAGCTATAAGTGAATGTTGTAGAGGACAGAACACTATCATATGTATATATCAGAATAAGACCAAATCAATATAGTGAAGATAAACATGAAGTCATGTCAATATTGAAGACGAACCAAATGCGAAGACTTTGCAAATGTAAAGCCAACAGAAAACACTCCAAACAAAAGTTTGGTGGTGGCGTTACCCACCGTATAGGAAGTATTAGACCCAGACACGGCGCAGAATTATCGTGGCGCTCCGAAGTCAAATTCCGCGTTAATGTATTCACACTTAGACAGTAAGTCTTCATTAATCGAAGATATAAGTTACTTTGTGTGTTGCACATCTAAGTCATCAACATGCATAAGTGTTAGGATGTGTGCCTGATCACAGGACATTTGAGGATTCCAAGATATTTAGCTCACACCGCAACTTGCAAAACCTTTTCTCATCCAAGGGCTTTGTGAAGATATCTGACAGTTGCTCTTCAGTGTTGACGTGAATGATATCAATATCTTCCTTCATGACATGATCGCTGAGGAAGTCATAACAAATTTCAATGTGCTTTGTCTTCGAGTGCTGAACTGGGTTGTTGGCAATCTTGATGGCGCTTTCATTGTCGCAGTAGAGTGGTACTTTCTTCAGATGGATAACATAGTATTTGAGTGTTTGCTTCATCCATAGAAGCTGAGCGCAGCAAGATCCAGCAGCAATGTATTCAGGTTCAGCAGTGGAGAGAGATACACAGTTCTGCTTCTTTGAAGACCAACAAACAAGTGATCGTCCCAGAAAGTGACATGTGCGTGATGTAGACTTGCGATCCACCTTGTCACCAGCATACTCAGCATCCGAGAATCCAACTAGATCAAACTCTGAGTCCTTTGGATACCATAATCCTAGTGTTGGGGTGTAAGCCAAATATCGAAGAATTCGCTTCACAGCTAAGTGATGCGATTCCTTTGGTGCCACTTGGAATCGGGCACACATGCAAACACTAAGCATGATATCTGGCCTAGATGCACATAAATAAAGTAAAGAACCAATCATGGAGCGGTATACCTTTTGATCGAACTCTTTACCATTGGCGTCAGGACCCAGATGATTTTTGGTTGGCATTGGCGTTGTGTAACCTTTGCAGTCTTGCATTCCAAACTTCTTCAAACGGTCGTTGAGGTATTTCGCTTGTGATATGAATATGTCGTTGCTTTGCTGCCGTATTTGAAGACCAAGGAAGAACTTTAGCCCACCCATCATGGACATCTGATATTGCTCTTGCATCATGTGTCCAAACTCATCACTGTGTTTTTGATTAGTGCGGCCGAAGATAATGTCATCCACATATATTTGGCACACAAACAGTTCACCATCATATGTCTTCCTGAAGAGTGTGGGATCCAAGGAACCAGGTTTGAAGCCTTTGCTCTTCAAGAAGTCTTTGAGTGTGTCTTACCAAGCATGAGGGGCTTGTTTGAGGCCATACAGTGCCTTGTTGAGCTTGTATACCATCTGAGGGTGTTTTGGATCTTCAAAGCCAGGCGGTTGTGCAACATACACTTCTTCAATCTTGCCATTGAGCATCACATCCATTTGATACAAAAGGATGTTATGATGATTTGCGTAGGCTAGCAGTATGCGAATGGCTTCAAGCCTAGCCACGGGAGCAAATGTTTCATCGAAGTCAATCCCTTCAACTTGTGTGTATCCTTGAGCAACGAGATGAGCCTTGTTTCTAACAACTTGACCATGCTCATCTTGCTTCTCGCGATATATCCATTTAGTGCCTATGATATTGTGTTTGCAAGGATCAGGATGTTCGACCAGTTCCCACACATTGTTCAGCTCGAACTGTTGAAGCTCTTCTTGCATAGCTTGAATCCATTCAGGTTCCATGAAGGCTTCAGCAACTTTCTTGGGTTCAGATATTGAGACAAATGCAAAGTGCCCACAGAAATTTGCTAGTTGTGTTGCCCTTGAACGAGTAAGTGGACCAGGTGCATTGATGCTATCAATTATCTTCTCAATATGTACTTCATTTGCAACATGAGGATGAACTGGACGAAGATTTTGCCCTTGCTGATCATTATCATCATTAGGAGGATTGTCTTCAGGTTGAGCATTGTCTTCAGGTTCATGAGGTGCAGAAATGATAAGTTCCTCTTCAGCCTGAGCTTCAGACGGTATGATTTCTCCAGTTCCCATAAGCTTGATGGATTCACTAGGTGGAATTTCATCTAGCACATTTGGCAGGTGCTCTCTTTGCGAGCCGTTAGTCCCATCGAACCGCACATCCACAGTTTCAACCACTTTATAGTGAAAGAGGTTGAAGACTCTGTAGGAGTGCGAATCCTTTCCGTAACCAAGCATAAAACCTTCATGTGCTTTCGATGCAAATTTTGAAGTGTGATGTGGATCTTTTATCCAGCACCTAGCACCAAATACTCTGAAGTAACTGACATTTGGCTTCTTACCAGTAAGGAGTTCATAGGATGTCTTCTTCAGAAGCTTGTGAAGATAAACACGGTTGATGACATGGCATGCAGTATCAATAGCTTCAGGCCAGAAATTTCTTGGAGTCTTGTATTCATCAAGCATCGTCCGAGCCATCTCAATGAGTGTTCTGTTCTTGCGCTCCATGATGCCATTCTGCTGCGGCATGTATGGAGCTGAGAACTCATGAGCGATGCCCAATGTATCAATATAAGTGTCGAGGCCGGTGTTCTTGAATTCTGTGCCATTATCACTTCTGATGTACTTGATCTTGACGCCATAGTTGTTCATGGCACGGTTGGCGAAGCGTCTGAAGACATCCTGCACTTCGGTCTTGTAGAGGATTATGTGTACCCATATATATCTTGAGTAATCATCAACAATGACAAAAGACATAGAGACAAGCAGTTGTAGTTAGAGTAGAGTAGTGAGTAGGGATGAATAGGTCCATATGTAGCAGTTCGAAGGGTTGAGTTGTTGTCATGATTGTCTTCGAGGGATGCTTGGCCCTCGTCATCTTTCCCGCTTCACAAGCACCGCATAAGTGATCCTTCTTGAACTTGACTCCCTCGATGCCTATGACGTGCTTCTTCTTTGCGAGAGTATGCAAGTTCCTCATCCCAGCATGCCCTAGCCTCCGATGCCAGAGCCAACACTTTGAAGCTTTTGCAAGAAGACATACGGCAAGCTGTGGTCCTGCTGAGAAATCTACCATGTACAAATCATCTTTGCGATACCCTTCAAAGACTAGAGACTTGTCAGATTCCAATAGAACAAGGCAATGATATTTTCCAAATATCACAATCATGTTCAAGTCACAAAGCATTGAGACAGACATTAAGTTGAAACCAAGGGATTCAACAAGCATCACTTTATCCATGTGCTGATCCTTTGAGATTGCAACTCTACCCAATACCTTGCTTTTACCAGTGTCAGCAAATGTGATGTGACTCTTGTCAGATGGACGTAAGGTTGAGTCCATGAGAAGACTTCGTTCGCCAGTCATGTGGTTAGTGCATCCACTATCAATAATCCATTCTGAAGCACCTGGTGTCATACCCTTGGCACCACGTGCCATGAAGCAATAGGTGGGAGCGGAGTCATCCTTGTCATTAGCATCAGCGTAAGTGATGAAGCCATTGTCTTCAGTGTTGAAGATGGACTTGGCAACATATGCTGTAGCTAGACTTGCAACGCTAGAATCAGACTCCTCCTCAGACTCCACCTCCGCCTCCTCAGAAGCAGACTCCTCCTCTGAATCCATTTCCTTCCCAACAAACGCACGAGCCTTGCCAGATGAGCTCTTCTTGTGTGATGAAGACTTTGAGGAAGACTTGGAAGAAGACTTTGAGTATTTCTTCTTCTTCTTTTCATTAGAATCATATTCCTTGCTCTTCTTCTTCTTGTTGTTCTCATTGTCCCACTGCGGACACTCAGAGATGTAGTGACCAGGTTTCTTGCACTTGTGACATGTTCTTTTCTTGTGGTCATGAGTGGAAGCTTCATCATTTCTTGAGCTGGATCGTGAAGACTTTCTGAAGCCTTTCTTCTTGGTGAATTTCTGGAACTTCTTCACAAGCATAGCAAGCTCCCTTCCAATGTCTTCAGGATGACCAGAACTGCAGTCAGATTCTTCTTCAGATGAGGAAACAACTTTTGCCTTCAAAGCGCGAGTTCAGCCATAGTTGCGACCGTAGATATCTCTTTTCTCAGAAAGTTGAAACTCATGTGTGTTGAGCCTCTCAAGTATGTTAGACGGATCGAGTGTGTTGAAGTCAGGGCATTCTTGAATCATCAGGGCTAGGGTGCCAAACGAGCTGTCAATTGATCTCAAGAGTGTCCTGACGATTTTATGTTTAGTGATCTCAGTAGCGCCGAGAACACGAAGCTCATTTGTGATGTCAGTGAGGTGATCAAACGTGGGCTGGACATTCTCATTGTCATTTCTCTTGAAGCGGTTGAAGAGGTTGCGAAGAACACTGATCCTTTGATCTCTCTGGGTTGAGACGCCTTCATTGACCTTGGAGAGCCAGTCCCAGACTAGCTTCAATGTTTCCAGAGCACTCACACGGCAATACTGTCCTTTGGTCAGATGACCACAAATGATTTTCTTGGCAGTAGAATCTAGTTGAATGAACTTCCTGACATCAGCAGTGGGGACACCTTCACCAGTCTTGGGAACACCATTCTTGACGACATACCAGTGGTCGAAATCAATGGCTTCAAGATGCAAGTGCATCTTATTCTTCTAGTAGGGATATTCACTTCCATCAAAGACAGAGCAAGTAGCGGAGACTTTGATTATCCCTGCAGTCGACATAGCTAAAACTCCAGGTGGTTAAATCGAATCACACAAAACAAGGGAGTACCTTGCTCTGATATCAATTGAAAGTGCTAGTTATCGACTAGAGGGGGGTGAATAGGCGATTTTTATGGAAGTCTTCAAAACATGGAAGTTTTGAAGACAAACGATAGAAATGAACCTATTAACATGCAGCGGAAGGTAGACTACACTAGGCAAGGCATAGTCAAGTATACAATGAAGTGAAAGCACGAAGACTATTACCAGCTAGGCAGTATGGATCAGGATGGAAGATAGTATGAAGCCAATCAGAACAAATAGTCACACAGTGGAGTCAAACAGACAATGCAAGCGGGCAATGACTTCACGAAGATCAACTGTAAGTAAAGAAAGGGAAGAGATAGAACCAGTTGCTTGGTGAACACAAAGGATTTGTTGGACCAGTTCCAGTTGCTATGACAACTGTACATCTGGTTAGGGAGGCTGAGATTCAACTTAGAAGACCGTGTCTTCACCTTATTCCCCTTGAGCTAAGGACACCCAGTCCTCGCCCAATCACTCAGGTAAGTCTTCAAGGTAGACTTCCAAACCATCACAGACTTCGTTCACTGCCAATCCACAATGGCTCTTGGATGCTCAGAACGCGACGCCTAACGGGCTGGAGGATTCATAGTCCTCAAGTGTAACAAGTCTTCAGATCACGCAAACAGAAATACTTCAGTGATGCCTAACACTCTTTGGCTCTGGGTGTTTAGGGCTTTGTCCTCGCAAGGATTTCTCTCTCAAAGGCTTCGGAGGTGGGTTGCTCTCAAACGACAAATGTCGTGCACTAACTCTGAGCAGCCACCAATTTATGGTGTAGGGGGTGGGCTATTTATAGCCACTAGGCAACCCGACCTGATTTGTCTGAAATGACCCTGGGTCACTAAGGAACTGACACGTGTTCCAATGGTCAGATTTCAAACACACACGGTAGCTTGACTTGGGCTGCAAGTAAAGCTGACTTATCCAGCTCTGGATAAGATTTGTTCTCATAGTATTCGCTCGAAGACTTAGGATGTGGTTGAGCATCACTTTAGTCACTCTGACTTTGTTCACTTGGACCCCACTTAACAATATAGTGGTTCCTACGACTCAATCAAAGAAGGAAATGAAACTACGAAACAACTATGTCTTCGCGCTCCAAAGTCTTCATACGATGTCTTCTCATGTCATAGTCTTCAATGTGAATATCTTCACATACCACCATTGTCTGCAATGTCTTCACCCATTTTTAGGGGCCATCTCCGGTAGGTAAACCAAATCAATGAGGGACTACTACCTGTGTTATCCTGCAATTCTCACAAACACATTAGTCCCTCAACCAGGTTTGTCGTCAATACTCCAAAACCAACTAGGGGTGGCACTAGATGCACTTACCAGAGTGGTGACTTGAGCTGGTGGTGTACTTGGTGTCTCATCATGCAGAGGGGTTTCTTGTTGTTGGCGCTTCACCCATGATTCATCCTGAGCAATTGGCGTCAGTGGACGACCAATGCTAATGAGTTCACTGCTTGTGAGAGCAGGCGATCACTACAAAAAAAAGACACATCCGTGACATTTTGGGCCGAACGAAATTTTTTTCTGTCATACATATGACACTTCTATGAAAATAATTGTGACAAAACCCGGTATCATCATAGATGTGGTGGGCTCCTATTTCTATGACAAAAAAATCATGACAGAAAATAGGCTTTTCGTCCTGGGCCGGTATCATCATAGATGTGGTGGGCTCCTACTTCTATGACAAAAAATCATGACAGAAAATGGGCTTTTCGTCCTAGGCGGGCCGGAGACGCAGCTGCATGACATTCTTCGGGCCGTCCATGATGGAAAAAACCATGGTAGAAGCGAGGGGGAGGAAAATATCGGGGAGTTCCCGGTTACGGTAGGAGGTCGGGGGCCGAGCGATGCACGTTTCTCTCGTACATGTACGCGTGTGTGTGCGAGGCGTTGGATCTAACTGAACCCGAGCGAGGCGTTGGGCTCTAACTGAACCCGAGCGATTGCACTGCAGGCTACGCGTTACTGAACCCGAGCGATCGATCGATGCCTGTTAACTGAACCCGATCGAGCGATTCCTTCACTATTGCTGCTAACTGAAGCAGATCGATGGGATGAACAATGAGCGTTGCGGGGGGGTTTGGATGAACAGTGAGCGGTGGCGTTGCCTCTGGATGAACAGGACCCCGTGGTGTGGTGGAGCTGGATGAACAGTAGACGGTGGAGGGGTGCCCGTGGAGGGGTGGATGAACAGGACCCCGTGGTGTGGAGGGCTGGATGAACAGTAGACGGTGGAGGGGTGGTTGAACAGGACCCCGTGGTGTGGAGGGCTGGATGAACAGTAGACGGTGGAGGGGTGCCCATGGAGGGGTGGTTGAACAGGACCCCGTGGTGTGGAGGGCTGGATGAACAATAGACGGTGGAGGGGTGGTTGAACAGTAGCCGGTGGAGTAGCGCGCGGTGGAGGCTGGATGAACAGGAGCCCGTGGAGGCTGGAGGAGGTCGACGGTGGAGATGAACAGTATCCCGTGGAGTCCCGTTTTGCGGTACGCCACACCCCTCCCGATGAACAGGACCCCCATTTCAACCGTAGCGCTCCAACACAAGTCCGTTTCGTCCGTTTTGCAGTACGCCACATCCCTCCCGATCAACAGGACCCCTGTTTCGACCGTAGGATGTCCGTTTCCTCCGTTTTGCGGTATGCCAGACCCCTCTTGATGAACAGGATCCCGTTTCGAACGTGACCGGTCGAACACAAGGCCGTTTCCTCCGTTCTGCGGTACGCCAGGCCTCGTTTCCATCGCCTGTTCCGTCCAAGCCCTCCCGATGAACACAACGCATTCCGTTGCCACCCCATGAACATGACGCATTCCGTTGCCTCCCCATGAACACGACGGCGACGCTGTTTCTCCGTTCCGACCCAGCCATGTACACGAGCCCTGGCCGTATGTATGCGCGAGTAGGCGTTCGAGACCCTGCCCGTATGTACACATACGTGGCCGTATTTTCTTTCTTGCACCCTGGCCGCTGTACGTATGTGTAAATGCTACGTGCACGCCTCTACTACGACACGTGCGCGCCTCTACATCGACCAGTATGTACATACACGTTCGCCACCAGAATGACAATGCTACATACGCTTCGACTAGGTGGGTCCCGACTATCAGGCACTTCCTTGCCTGCGAAGATGTAGCTGGTGGGTCCCAGCAGTCAGGGGGCGAATCGTTTTTTTTGGCCCAGACGCACTTCCTTGCGTGCGGAGATGTAGATGGTGGGTCCCAGCAGTCAGGGGGAAACATTTTTTTCGTGAAATACGGTGGCCCATCCAGTGGGTCCCGCTGTCAGGTGGAGGAATAATTATTTTGCATGTAATAAGGAGGCACTTCCTATCTGCGGCCATGGACCCAGCTGTCAGCCTCTCCACGTAAAGTCCACGTCCGATGGAAGCCGTTCCTTGACCACGTTGACCACGCCGTGCCGAGAGCACCAAGGCGGTGGACGACGGCGAGGCCTAGGAAGGGGACGACGCGGAGCCGGGGAAGACGCGGCAGTGGATGCCCATGCGTAGAGGAGTACGAGGGTTCACTGGTTCGCTGCGGTGTGAGGCTGCCGTCGCCGCAGAATAACAGGGGGTGTGGGTGAGTAGAGGGATGGACTGGCCAGCGGTGGGAGTAGTAGGGGGCGGTGAGGCCTCCGCCGCATCGCAGCTGCCCACGGGAGGCAGGAGCACGAGGCACGACCGGCGCTGGTTTGGGCGGCTGGAGCAAGAAGACCAGAGGTTGAAGAAGCACTACGGCCGTTGGATGGACATCGTACGGTCACTGGAGCTAGAATCGTGCATATTGACTAAGTTGACAAAGCCCTCCGTCCCCGTCAACTTAGTAGGCCCACAAGTCAGCCTACCACTATACTGGGTCCCAGCTAACAGGCGGGTATTCATTTTTTTGTGCGTAATAAGGAGGCACTTCCTTGCGTGCGAAGATATTGCTGGTGGGTCCGAACTGTCAGCGGCGGTAATGTTTTTTTCGCGAAATACAGAGGCCCTTTCGGTGGGTCCATGTTGTCAGGTGGAGGAATCATTATTTTGCGCGTAATAAGGAGGCATTTCCTTGCGTGCGGCCATGGACCCAGCTGTCAGCCTCTCCACGTAAAGTCCACTTCAGATGCATGTCAGTCATTGACCACGTTGACCAGGCCGCGCTGAGAGCACCAGGGCGGTGCACGACGGCGAGGCCTAGGAAGGGAATGACACGGAGGTAGGGAAGACTTGGCAGTTGTTTCCCACGCGGAAGGGAGTACGATTGTACGAGGGTTTACTGGTTCGTCTGCCATCGCCGGAGAATAATAGCAGGTGTGGCTGAGTAGAGGGATGGCTAGGCCAGCGATGGGAGTACGGTGGGGCGGTGAGGCCTGCGCGGCAGCAGAGCCGGCCGCAGGGAGGAGGGACCAGGCAGTCCCGCCGGCGCCTGTTTGAGCGGCTGGAGCAGGAAGAGCAGAGGTTGAAGGAGCACGACGGCCGTTGGATGGCCATCCAACAGTCACTGCTTGTGTGTCAACCTTTTTTCAGGAAAGCCTCAAATCTGTGGAAAACAGCATACAACCCATTTGCTAATTTTTAAGGTTTTTTTGGAGCCCATATTATTTTTGTTAGCATTATAGCCCATATTGTGGCCACGGTTAAAAAATTATATGAAATTTTGCATATTTCGGTGCGGTTCGAACTGTTTTTAATCCCAAAATTTCGACTCACATTCAAACTGATTTTAAAAATAAATGTATATCAATATAAAATCCAACAAATTCTCCACGCATAAAAATTGATGTAATTTAAAATCTCAAAATGAAAAAAAGGTATTTGAAACTAATTGCCGGTTTGATGTGTTTTAAAAATGTACAACCCATTTCTCCTTACTGATGGGCCATTTTCTCAGCCAGCCGAATGAAAGCTCTCCTCGTCTTGAAAGATTTGCAGCCCAACAGGCCTGACAAAGCGACTTACTTGGCAAATCACAAAAAAACTGGGTTGTGGCCGTGGACCCAGCTGTCAGTCCATTTGTTTTTTAGTCCATTTGGTGGGCTGGGTGAAACAGTGATGTAGCATCTATGCAGCCCATTTAAATCCCATTTGGATTTTTCTCGAAAGCCACGGACTTGCTGGGCTGGGTGAAAATATCATGTTGGGCTAGATGGAGAAATGTTATAAAAACATAAATACATGATTGCACGTCAATAAAATCTTTGCAAGCTTATGTACGCAATCACTAGGAGTTAACTTGCCAAGTTATATATAAACAATTATTATTATTATTTTGTAAGAACTTTCAACTTACAAAATAAAATATCATTTTAATTTGATGAGTTAATAGTACGTGGGGTATTATTATTTTTTAGGCTAGACGTGGGACGGTTGAGTTGGTTCTAGGGGAAAGTACTGGGAGAAAACTCAGTTTACATCAAAAAAGAAAGTGGGAGAAAATTCAGAGACCTGCTGGGTCCACCTGAGAAGGGGAATATGTTGGGAGGACGGAGATTCAAAGCACGGCAGCCGAGTGAACTAGTTTTTTTACGGACAAGTGGACTAGTTTACATACATAAGAAAATTGCCACTAAAAAAGCAATCAGGTTAATGGGTTCTTAAAAGAAATATTTCAGACAAAACAAATAATTAATTACGACACATAGGCTAATGCATGAAACACTCACATGATAAAGGTGCTTATAAACAGATAAAGTACAACATCTAGACCTTCCTGGCACGCTTGATCATGACGCTGCAGCTGTCCGTGTACTCATCGGTTACGGGAAGCAGACACGCCCTCATGTCCAAGATCTGCATGTACATGTCGTAGCATGCGTATGCACCCTTGGCCGCCTAGGTTATATAGGCTAGATTCAGAGGTACCTCCCACGTGTTCAGGTCGTCTTCTTTCATGTTGGCGTATCAGGGGTCGATGATGGTCTCAGCGAGGTCAACCACGGAGTCCTTCTCCTGCCCATTGCTGATGATCTTGTATTGCTTCTGGATGTCGACAAGCTTGTTGCACCATATGGCCGAATCGTCGCGTTCTTCCTTCTCTCCACCGTAGCGAAGGTGCAGTCGGCGCTTTCGATGAAACGGGCGAATGTTCCAGAACCTGGTGCAGCCATAGGACCGAGGCGAGGCAGAGCTTCACTGAGTCCGTATCGTTGGTGTACATCACATTCAACTTGGTGCAGCCATAGGACTGAACGGCGAACTCAAAGGGGAACTCCTTGCTGAAGTCCATATCCAGCAGGCTCACCCCTCGGATCGCCATTGGAGTCTCTTCGAGTGAATGAGTGTGTAGGCGGCAGCAGTTCATTTTTCAGCTCTTGGGGAACTGGATTCAACAGTAAGCTGAGTGTGTACAGGCAAAAACAGTTACTAGCCCTCCCTCGTCCGCTGCACGCCCGGCAGAAGATGCACCCTCGGCCACACGTCGGTTCACGAGCGGGTCTGTATTGGTACTGTAATAACAGGAGTTAGTGGTCAATTTACTTAAATTTAATTAGCTTTAATAGAAATTTGTAATTAAAACAAGCAATGCATTCGCTCATTCTATCAGTGCCATAGGATCAACATGCACAACAATTAGAATTATTATTCTCGGGACGCACACGATCATCACATTTGTCGCACTTTCACAAAAGATAATACTACCGAGTTTGAACTGTTTGTTATGGTTGTTGTCCTCTGGATCATCATGTCGTGTTTCCCAGCTTGCAAGATTCAGAACCAACAAATAAGATCCAAATAATAAATACAATAAAGATGCCTGCACATCTCATTGATTCCCAGCTTGCAAGATTCAGAACCAACAAATAAGATCCAAATAATAAGTACAACAAAGATGCCTACACATCTCACTGATTCCCAGATTGCAAGATTCAGAACCAACCCATTAGAGCCCTTTCATAAAGTGAATATCGGGATTAAATCCATCTTGGCTAGCCATGTCATACAATCAAAGAACTTGGCGAATGCTCTTGACCGTCACAACATCTGTAGTTGAGTATTCCTATTTGCACAACATGTTTGCACAGCACAAACAAGGAGCATGATTTCTCTTTAATAGCGGCCTCCTTGAACTCAACCTCCAGCTCTACTTGGATGAGGTCTACCTGGAGTTCCATGATTCAATTCATGCGCCTTTTTCTGCAGTTCACCTGAAATGAAGCAAAGATTGCATCATTCAGCTAGCAATAAGTACTTGCTCTTGTGAGCTGGCAGGTTCTTCTTTAGTAGTTGCACTAAAATTGAGGAACTTAAGGTTGGCTGTCCGGCTCATGTAAGGTGCAACTATAATTTCCTTATCCTTTTGTGCACTTCCACTAAAATAAAGTGCCATTGTGGTGACAGTGACGGATCCATCATGCAAAGGCTAATAAAATGTTGCACAAGATTACTAGCAGAACTTGACTGGAGATTTTGGAAACTCCAATCACCATTTTGTGCAGTTCCACCAAAATTGAGAGATGTTTCCCACGTGACATTTTAGTTGAACTGCACAAGACACTCATTCCAAAAAAAGTGTTTTCTGCAGTTCACCAAAAGGTCACAATAGCAACAAGGTGAAATTGATATCCCTATCTGCACAAAAAGATAGAAAGTAAACAGTTGCTGGTCAATAAGAATATACAAAACATATGCAAAATGAAAAGAAGCATCTTAATTATGTTCATGGATATCACGCAAGGACAATAGAAATTTTAAACGTCAGCGATGCTTCATGTTACCGGAAGCATTACGATCAACAATGAGATTCCTCAAATATGGGATTACTTTAATGGTGGCATTGCTTCTTTACTAGACACAGTAAATCAACAGCAGCTAAAGAGTTGGTTTAAGGGCATGGGACCGTGGGGACACCAGGACACTCAGCAGCGTAAAGGAGCAACTTACTTATCATTCTAGGGAAAACAGCAGGAGTGCCATTGCACTATGTGAGGGCAGCAAATCCAATCCTGGAGACCTTTTACTATGTGAGGGCAGCAAATCTAATCCTGGAGACCTTTTACTATGTGAGGGCAGCAAATCTAATCCTGAGACCTTTTACTATGTGAGGGCAGCAAATCTAATCCTGGAGACCTTTTACTATGTGATGGCAGCAAATCTAATCCTGGACATACTCTGTTGACTTGTCCACCAGCCGCCACTTTCTATCCTATTTTCAACCAATAATAGATATGTTCCTTATCCAGTTTGTACTACGTTTTCCCATTATTTCCCTTTCCAACCAAGAGACCGGTTGGGTATCCGGTCTCTACTACTTTCACCATATTATTTCCTCTTTGAATCAAGTCCTAGATTCATGCTACAACTTTCTTCCCTTTCTTTGTTGTTTGAACAAAGCCCTAGATTTGAATGCATGAAGTAGCTTTACCTCTAATAATACTAAAAATTTAGGTGGCTTTGGAAGAGCTGATGGGAGAAGAAAAATATGCACATGCAGACACGTGGGGAGCTGGGGCAGTAGAGCAAGGCCGCTTTCGAAGAACTTATACCTGAGGGTCACCGGGATGTCGGCGACGGTAGGTCAGATCTGCGGACAATACGGCAGGGAGGAAGAAGGGTCGGAGGACCTCCCGAGCCGGCCATGTGTTGGAGAGAACGGCACGGGCAGAGGATCGGGCCCCTCCGGCAGCTGTGGGTTTCCTCCCTTGACGGCGATGACCGCGTGAATGATGCACCTTTTAGTCCTCTACACACACCGGCCGAAGGGATCCGACTAGATCTGTGACCAGCGGTGAGCAGAGAGAAAATGTCGCTACCGCTGTCTTGTTTATATCTAGTGAGGATGAGAGAATGAAGAGAGCAACCCTAGTAAAGCAAGCGCTCAGGCCCCTGCGTCCATATATAGTGGAGTGATTATCTTTTTTCTCTCCACAGCAAGCGTTTCAATTTGTGTACGTGGCATTAAAGAAAAGAAACTCTCTATTTAAGGTGACTACTGTACGACTCCTACTTACTACTAGTAGTACTACAGTATTGTTCACTTGTGCTCCCCGCCCCTCCATTCATTGAACAACCCCACGGATGAATAAACATACAGTAAGTACTGTATTTATATAGAACGAACAAGCTCGAACTGTTTTCGCATAGTTAAAAGTTGAGGGCGGGGCTTTTCCCGGGCAGTACGCGTGGCAGTTTTTGGGTAGGGCCAGAAGACTATTTTAATTTTTTTAAACTTCGAGACGGCCACATAGCATGGAGCCGACCCCAACGATTTTAAGCTTATAAGCATGGTACACGCTATCCTAGACTACTATACACATGAAACTGCCACACGAGCGTCCGGGCTGCGCTTGGCTCTTCGCCTCTTCGGGAAGTCGAACAATGATGGAATACTACTGCACTGGAGGAGTACTACAGTACACTTCTAGCCATCTGACACCGATTGAACTGCTGCATGTCCACCGCGTGCGGGAGGGAGAGCGTGTAGCGAAAGCTTCTCCTAGTCTTGCCAGCCACCACGCTCATGGGCGAGGGAGGGACGCTCCTGCCTTTGCGTGTATGACAGGTGGGCCCTACAGGTGTGTGGCCAACCTTTCATACAGCCAAAGGCATGTGCAGTTAAGGCCACGAGGGAGAGGATAATCAAACTTCTCGTTGATGTACGAGTTGACGCGACACATCAAAGCACTGCACTCGATATATTTCAATAATTTGCGTGTGTGACTCCCGGATGCAGAGGCCGGGGGTCATCATCCTCCTTTTCGAGAAAAAATAGATGCGTGTGTGAGAGGACGAGTGCGTGCGTGCACCTCTTCTCTTCCTGTATAATGTACTACTAAACTCAGAGTACAAGTTTTTGTGGGTGACACGATGGTGCGTGCGAGAAGTCCCGAGAGATAGGTTTAATGCATTAATTGCAATGCATGCATGCATAAAGTACATGCATTGGTCAATTTTCTCTTAATACTTGCATGCAATGATTTAATGCACCTTGGAATCTGAACATGTGTTGGGGACAACCAAACTGAGCCTTATAAAATGGAAAAACTAAAATTTTGAGATAAGCCCTATAAAACTGGAAAGGAGGCAGTAGAAAAAGAAGTACTCCATCTGGGAATAGTGCCGCACTTCGAAACTAGAACCGTCAATAAATTTTGAGCTTGCGTCTCGTCACATTCCAAATTACTCCACGCTATATTGAATTGCAAACGTGTTCACACCGATCACAACCTAAACGGTTTCCCACTTAGGAGCGTATTAGTACTCGATTATAAATACTAGTATGCCAAGATGACTGCACATTCCTCCTCAACTCCTCATCCACAAAAACAAACAAGTCATTCAGCATCCTTCCCTTGCGTCTGCCATGGCCAGCGTGAGTTCTCGGTCGAGAGATTGCCACCAGGGAGAGGCGAGCATGGAAGCGGAAGCACGAGAGATGTCCCGCCTCGCTGCGAGAGCAGCCGAAATGTCCCGCCGCGTGGAAGTAGCAGCACAGAGGTCCCGCCGTGCCACTGAAGCAGCACGGAGGTCCCGCCACACCGTTGATACAGCAAACTGGTCCGGCCGCGCCGCGGAAGCAGCAGAGATGTCCCGCCGCGCCACGAATGCAGTAGAGATGTCCCTCCGCACCGCGGCGGCCTGGGAAAATTTCTCGCGGGCACGCGACGACTGTTACAGGCGGATGCATGCGATCGTCCATAGCTAGAAGGATCAGATCTCCCGCTCGGCGAGGTTGCAGGACGACATGGTAGCCTCATTTGAACAGGCTACCGGTGTCATCTGGCAACTAAGGGAGGGCAATGAGAGGCTCTAGGCCGAGCGCGACCTGCTGAGGGAGAAGATCGTCCGAAGTGCAGACCTGCAGGAGGAGACTAGTGCCTTTTGAAGAAACTTATGGACGAGAATGACATGCTCCGCAACGAGCGCCAAAGGCTGGTGGAGGAATCCGTGGATGTTCTCAAGCAGCGTCTTGAGGACATGAAAGAGCTCATTGCCGCTCGCCGCGGAGACTAGTTTCCTGGTTTCTTTTGATGTAATAATCGGTTTAGGATGTGGATTGTGTCGTCGGTTGTGAAATGTTGGGTTCTAGCGCGGATGTTTGGCCTTTGTTGGCCTCTTGGGATGTTGCAATTTCAATCTGGTAGCTTTTAGTCCTTCGTGTTAGGCTGGAGTTGTGCTGAACTTCTTGTGAATTGTGGTGGTTTTCAGTAATGAAAATCGGAAGGGGCAAGCCCTTCTTTGATCAAATTTTTTTTAATCGTCCTTATATATTCATCAGTCTTGCTATAAGTCACGGTAGATGCTATATAGGTCCGTCGGATCTTACATCAAGATCCGTGCTTTCAGATTTTTCTTGTTTCTCTCTTAAATCTCAGTCGAGTGAGACATAGCCATGCCATTAAACAGAGGCTCGGGCGCCATTAATGGAGACCTTGGGAGAGAGGTGGACGGCAGATGGAGGTCAAAGGGCTCTCCTCCCGATAAGCACGCACAGGGGTCTGATCGCACGCCTCTCGTACTCTAATAGCTACCCTGCACGTCGCCTCCTAGCTAATAAAAAAGGGGATGCGTGGTGGCATGTAAATGGTACTAGTAAGTAGAACGCCCATGGTTTCAATAATACTTGTGTTTCCGATTATAATGTGACAGCACTTCTTCCAAAATGACTTTGTTGATTGTTAATGTGTGCACCTTCGCAAATCGGACTGCAAATTTACCACAGCATGTTGGTGCCATGTCATGGCACCAAGCCAAGTTTCATTATTTTCATGCGTGTTTTGGATTTACAGGAATTAAAAAACTAAGTTTCTCAATGTTTCCAACCCAGCCACGACGCCCAGAATTTTGAATTTCATTCCCATTTCTTGCATGGAACCTAGAAATTTACCCGAGGACACACATGTGATTTTTCAACCAAATTTGGTGCACTGGAACATGTGCTTGTATTTCAAATTTGAATTATGCACACAAAGGTGACACGTTCCCTCCCAGAACCACGAGCCTTCTTGAGAGAAGCTCCGATTTGCAAGAAGCTTATACCAAAATGTGTTCCTATTCGGCCAATTTTTTTTACCACGGCATGGTACTGCCATGACATGACACCATGCTAAGTTTCATGATTTTAAAACCAAGTTTCTCAATGTTATCGACCGAGCCACGATGCCCAGATGTTTGAATTTTATTCTCATTTTTTGCATGGGACCTACTCCCTCCTTCCATCTATATAGGGCCTAATGTGTTTTTCAAGACAACCTTTGACTATTGACAAGATTAATAGCACATGAGATGTATACTATGCAAATTATATTATTGGAAGCTCCTTTGACATACAAAATTGAAGGTATGCTTTGTGTAAGTTGCATGTCATATATTATTGCTCTAACGTTTGGTCAAAGTTAGCCTCGAAAAATGCGTCAGGACCTATATGCATGAGAGGAGTCGACTTCAAGAGAACGTGTTTGTTCGAGAGACACCGAGGAAGACTACTATATATCGATGGTGCATGTAGGCGGGAATTAAACTAAGGGCTGGTCTTATTGGTTTCGGGGATATAGGAGAAGAGTGAGAGGCGGAGTGTGAGTGTGTGTTTTACCCACCTAGGCGGAAGTTATGTGCACAAAAGAGGAGAACGATTCGATGTGGCGTTAGGATTGAGGGTAATTAACTACGTATGGAGACATAGAGACCTTGAACGTGCATGTGTGAGAGGTATACATGTATACGTGGGATGTGTGTGTGGGCGCGCGCATGATCGAGATAAAAGAAAGAAGACATAAGTCATAAGATCAACGACATGGGAGAGACGGATCGGTATGACAATATGCATGCATGTGAGAATGCATGGAAGAAGTCCCGACAATTGAGCATGTGTTTTTGGCTTTAAGAGATAGTGGCGTGGGCTGGAGCATGCATCTATGGCGAGCAAAGGGAGTGAGGCGCAACGGTTGTGCAAACAAGACCAACATATAAATGCATATGTATGGAGAGACATATATAGTGTGGGTGATAGGAAGCAAGACTCCGTGCGAGAAAGAAATGTTGACGGAGAAACTACAGATAGATACAGAGATGGAGATGCTAGCTAGAGGGACATCCGCTAGTTTGGGTGTTGGAGATGACCGTCGGGTGGTTCAAAGGGTGAAGTTATATATGTGTGTGAGAGGGCACTTGACTTCATGTAGAGAGAAACATATGTAGTGTGCGTGATAGGAATCAAGAGTGAGGGCGAGAAAGAAGGTTGATGGAGAAACAGATAAATAGAAAGATAAAGATGCTAGCTAGTGTGCGTTAGAGATAGGAGTCGAGTGGATCAGAAGGCTGGATTATGTGTGTGGGTGTGAGAGAGATAGAGAGAGGGTGCGTGCGAGTCACATACAAACAGATATCAGAGAGAAATGAGATCCAGAGAGACGGAGTTTTGTGTCTGCGAGAGAGAAAGATATTTCACAACGAGAGTGATAGCTAGAGAGACATACGAGGGAACGCAAGATATCTCTAGGGAGAGAGGGTGTGTGTGAGCGACATACAAGAGAACAATGGAGAAATATGAGACCCTGGGAGACAGAGTTTGTGTTTGTGTGTGAGAAATAGATATTGATGAGGAAGAGCCGTAGGTTCTCATATCTAAGGAGCGAAAGACATCTCTGTATGATGGGTGTGCGAGTGGCACACATGGGAATAGTAGAGAGAAATGAGACCCCGGGAGACAAAGTTTTGTGTTTGTGTGAGAGAAAGAGATTCCACATGGAGAATCATAGTTAGAGACACATAG
The DNA here is from genome assembly GCF_003073215.2 of Triticum urartu. Taxonomy (NCBI): domain Eukaryota; kingdom Viridiplantae; phylum Streptophyta; class Magnoliopsida; order Poales; family Poaceae; genus Triticum; species Triticum urartu. The sequence continues at coordinate 181,705,651 of NC_053023.1, forward strand.
CAGGGAGCAAGATATACTTAGAGAGAGATAGAGTGATGAAGGTCGAGGGAGAGAGTACCGTCAGTGTGTTACGAAGATAAAAGATCATTGTCGACATACAGGTAGCACGAGAGATACCTGAGAGACGATGAACGCGTATAGGTCCATAGAGATAGTCCTATATAAGCATGAGTGATAGCTATATGAGACGAATATTTGGATTAAAGGGGATTCAAATATTTAAACTGGAGATCACGACATCGATAATATCATAACGCAAATTGGTGTATCAAACATGCATATTCATTTGAATTTGGGCACACGTGTAATGTTATATAGTTTATCAATATTGGTGATCCATAGATTCTTCAATTACAAACAATGCATGGTTTATATGCAATTAATGTCTAAACGGGATTACACTATATGTTGCGTGTGTGAAACACATTATACATGTTTGAGAAGTAAAAAAACCCGCATGAAACACACGTTAATTGGAGACAGTTAGCGAGGAATGCATACATTGGATTTCAACATAAAGTGGTTTCAAATATTTGAAAATCCAAATTGATGGATACAACCTTATGAATCTGAGATCATGCCATTTGTAAACCATATTTATGTATAAATGGTGTTGTGCTTTTGAAAGTATATATAAAACAATGATGTATATAGAATGTAATTCCAATTGAAAATGGATCCCGCCCGAAAAAATAGAATACAAACGGGATTCGAATTGAGTTGGCACGGTAAATGTGCACTCTACAAAATTTGAACGAAGCGGGGAAAGTCACAGTAACCGCCCGGAACCAAAATCTGCGAGATGGAAATCACTGCTGCCTATCCCTGCCACGCAAAGCCTATATGCTGGATTTCTATAGGTTTCTATAGGGGTAGGTTTGTAATTTCACCCAAAGGTGACGTAACCGCCTTTCACCCGGATTCATAAACGGTGGGCACCAAAACACAGTGTGTCCTCGGCCGAAATCAAATCCCTCCCCGATTCATATTCATACACGGTGGGCGCCAAAAACAAACTCTCGTCGGCAAATATTCGGTGTATGCGAGATTACCGTCCTATCCCCGACCGACTAGTGTTGCTGTGGTGTAGTAGAAATTTTAAACAGGGGCTAAGTTTGTAAATTTCCTCGCATTTGAGACAAGCGCGCCCTGAATACATGGTTCCCCCTTCCTCTCTACCTCCCTTTTCCCCATTCGTACTCCGTGGGCGCCAAAACACCCTCTCCACCCCACCCTCCTCCGTCCGCCGCCGTCCGCCACCCCATCCACCGCCGTCCTCCTCCACCATGCCGGAGCTGATACCCCGACGCCGCCGTCCATTACAAGAGATCGACCTCTCTCATCCACGGCTTCGGACCGGGATCCTTGCATCCCGTCCTCTCGCTTCATCCCTGTCGTCATCCACCTTGCCGGCGCCGCTCCTACGACCGTCTCGTCCACCGCGCCCTGCCGCCACTATCTACCCTCCTAGATCTGCTTCCACGCCGCCGATAGCCATCGCTACCACAGCACCGTCAAATTCTCAGCAGATGCCTACACGGCGACGCACCAGAGGCGGTACTCTTTCGTATCTGCTCAACTTATTTATCGCAGCAAGAAAATAGATCGCCACTGCTTTACTCTGATTTCTTGTCTTGGTTGTGAAGTTGCCTTTGTCCGGTTTGCACCTTCAGATTCGCCATGGCACGCTCAACACCATACTCGCAATGCTTATGGTTTTCCCCTTTTATATTCCACACTAGTTAAATCACAGTGGACTAAATTTCAAAATTGGGTCAGTCGATTTTTCAGAGCTCGCCGGAGTTCGCCGGTGCGATCGAAGGGGCTTGGGTGGTTGTGGGGCCTCGTCAAACAAAGAAAACTCAACGCAGGTGGGGGTTGGGATGGGGGTGGGGGTGGTGGAGGAACACAAGCGGTGGGGGCCAGTGGTCCGGCCGGTGGCCCGTGCGGTGTTCTGTATGGGAAGAATCAGAGATGAGGAAGGAGAAGGGTTAGGAGACGTAGGATCTTCATCCAACCGCCTGAAATGGTCGAGAGACAGCTAGGAGTTGCATTCTTAATGCGCTCTGGTTCATCATGTGTGGGCACTGCGCAACCAACATTTTATTATCCAAAATCTGCTTGCTCTTCTTTACCATGTTCCTCTTCCGTTCTTCTTTAATATGTACTCTCTCCATTCCTAAATACAAGTCTTTGTATAGATTCCACCATGGACTACATATGGAGCAAAATGAGTGAATCTACACTCTAAAATGTACCTGGATACATCTGTATGTGATCCATAGTGGAAATCTCTACCAAGACTTATATTTTGGAACGGAGGGAGTATGATAGTAGTACAGTATGTTCCTTGTACTGAAGATCAGCAGGAACATTTGCAGTGTAGAGGTCTATACGGTCGGTTGTGATGGACACTTTGAGCCTCTTTGATTCGTAGGATCTTGTAAACATAGGAATAGGATTTGTAGTGGCCTGCCCACTTGAATCCTATAAGAATAGCAAGGAAATGCGGGGAGCTGTGTCGCCTTTGAGAGTTACATTGATATTAACAGTACCGCACCTTCACTTGAAGAGAGCTGGTATCCGAAGCCTTTCTAGCCGTACCAGCAATACTAGCACATATATTCCAGCAAGTTCCACTTTGCTGATTTTACTCTGATGCTTAAGGTTTTCCCGTTATATCTACACTATGATCTATGTAGTTGCTTTGTGTCGCACTAGCAGCAGTCCACTCTTGAAGCTAAACACTGCAATGACTTACAAAATTGGCACCAAGGCATTGAGTGCCATTCTGGATGCAATGAAACTCATACGCTCCCCACCTGTTGATTCTTGTTCAGAATATCATCCTAATGACTATTCTAACCTCAAGGAGTCAAAGGCAGATGGCCTGTCCTGTTCACCCATCAAGGTGCCTGTTCTAATTTGGCAATGTTTTATTGATTGCGGGTATCTTGCATATGTTGTCTTGCTTTTCTTCTACTTTGTTGTACCGCCATCTGCTTAATTTACTCATCATATATGTCGAGATGCCATGCCCATCCATTATCAATACATATTCCATCTGTCATCATACCATGTTTTTTCACTCAAATGCTGTTCTTGTGCATCAGACATCAAAAAGGAAGAGGGTGATTGCCGAACCTGAAGGAGCACCAGCAAAGTCCTTGGAAAACGTGGCGGTGCCGGAGAAATCAGACATCACCCCACTTATATTGGCTGTACAACCAGTGACACAAAACGTAGGACCGACTCCAGCAGACTGTACCCATACTTCACTGGACACACCACTAGCCCCACCACACAGGACCTGCACTCCAGCAAAAGGTATACCGATTTCATTTGCCATAGCACTAGCTGTACCATAGAAAAATCCCACTCCTGCAAAAAGTACAGCAAGTCCACTGGCTGAAGACCCATCCCAACTGCAGAGACGACCAATTCCTGCAGATTGGAACCCCATTCCATTTATTCCCAGTTTAAAAGACAATGCTTTCAATGTTGTTAGGGACTACGTGCATATATTCCCATCATGGGAAGATTATTGTGAAGACAAACACCATTTTCACATCTTCCTGTCCAACTTACGTGTAAGTGCTATTATTCATGGTTATTATTTTCCTGTTTTCTACTGATTGAACACATGAATGATTTACATTACATTGTTGTAACTAGGCGAGGGTCAATCTGGATAGTCATGACGAGCAAAGCTTGCTTGTGCTTTTCAAGGAAGCATTGCAGTAGTATCAGTGTTACCTCAGGAAATCACACTTTGATGACAAGTCTATAAACGAATTCCTGGTGAAGTCTCCTATGCTAAATTTAGAAGACATTGAATGGAAAAACCTTGTTATGCACTGGTCTTGTTCCCAGGATGAGGTACAGTCTATGAAATCACATGACAATTTGAACTTCTACTTTTCCGCATGTTCCTTACGGATCTTTTTTGCAGAAAATCTGCTCGAAGAAGAATTCCGGTTTGACAAGAACGACAGGATATCTCAAATATGTTTCCCGCTGCTTTGCTCTTGTTAGTACCTGTTGTCCTGTATCACTGTACTTGCATACATACCTGGTTCATTATGTGACAACAGTATGCATGATAGCTTGCTTATCAATTGTTCGCTCCAAATTATCTGATCTGTATGAATGGTTACATTAGTGTAGAATATATCCAATTTCATTGTTCTTGTAAGTACATGTTGTCCTTTATCAGTGTACTTATAATGACAGGTAGTTGTTCATGTACCATCACTCTGCAGTTTATTTTCCTTTGCCCTCCATTTTCTACACATTAGATCTATATTTACTCTTATCATAAGGTTGGTACTGAAGAAGTTTAGCTCTGCATTGCTCTTGGCTATACCTTTTGCCTGTATCGCTGCAGTTACATTTATAGCTACTTGGTTATGTAGCATTACTCTTCATCTTATCTTAAATATTCTCCATTTTTTCGTATATTATCACATCTATATTTCTTCTTAACAAAATGTAGAATAAAGTCAATGCTTTTGAAGAAGATTCTGTGGTAAACTTCTTGAATTGCCCCCCCCCCATCAGCATGGACAAGGCCTTTATAGAGCATGTCTTCACCAATAATGTAAGTTTGTCCATCTCAAGCCTTCAAACTTTGTTGTATATATTTGGTTAGGCATGACTGCAATAGCTGTTTATTTTTGGTGTTTGCATCAAATTTCTTGTTTAAAGTTTATTATACGTAGTTCATAAACAAAAATTCGTCCTTTCTCAATTTAAGTTTTCAGTTGTACAACCAAGTTCCTTCTTCATACCATGTAAATTAAACTATACAGAGCAAGTGATCTTCTTTTGCACTGCATGTATGCTTCTGTTCTTCATCTGTAATCCAGTGGTGTGGTGAACCTACCCACTATAACACAGTGTCATATTCTGCAATGTCTTAACTATGAAAAATTTCATATCATTCTACTATTCTTGATCTGTAATCCAGTGGTGTCGTGAAGCTGTCAACTCCTTCACAATATCATTTCCTGCCATGTATTGACCTGAACAATACCATATTGTGTTAATGCAAATTTAAATTGTGTCACTTTATACGTTAGTAAGAAATGTGATGAATTGTCAGCACTGATACTTTTATGTGCAAAACTTGTCATCTGTCTGCTTGTTTATCTTTTAGAGCAAGGAAGATATAAGTGTTGAACAAGCGCAGTCTCATCATCTTGCTCAGCTGCTTGCGCTGCAGCTCCCCAGCAGGGCTAACCTTTCTTGAACTCTATTGAAGTGCTGTCGGTTTTGTATATTATTTTGTCGGCGTGTTTATTTGCACCGGTGGTGATCTTTGATGCCCAGTGTATGTAATATGTTGTCTGCTTGTGCTTTATTATCATAGTGGCGAACTTTGATGCCTAGTGGATGTAATATGTCGTAATTTCTTTATTGTATAGTATAGGTTTTTTCTTATTCACGATGCTGCAGTTATTTTACTGTATATATATCCTGTCTTCCAGTAAACCGGCCAAACCGTAAAATTACGGTACATAATCGGGTCGTCATGCAATCACGATGTAGGTTGGGCCTGAAACGTGCCGATCATCTCAAGGGCTGGCAGCAACCCGAAATGAACCCCGGCCCATGATTGTGTGAATCAAATCACGGGCTTTTAACAGGCCGAAAAATTGTCTCGGTCCTGTTTGGCCCAATCAGATATCGGCTGCGAGAAGGCCGGATGCAAACCGGGCCGTAGTTAGGCCCAACTATATGACGGGCTTTTAACAGGCTGAAATTAATATAGGGCCGAAATGTTAAATGGGCCCTTAACAGGCCAAAACTAATATCAGGCCGAATTACTAAGTGGGCCTTTAGCAAGTGGGCCCAAAAGCATAGTGTCCAGTTGACGAGCCGAATCTGATATGGGCCATAATTAGGCCCAAAACCTCTTAAAGGGCCGGACCTGATCTGGGCCGTAATTTGGCCGAGAACATGGTAGGCTTTTAACGGGCTAGATGTCATATGGGCCACTATTAGGCCCGGAGCGTGGCAGGCCATTAATAGACCGTATCAAATATGGGTCGGCATCTGGCCCAAAACATGGCAGCCAGTTAACGGGCCGGCCTACTAGGGTCCTCAAAATCTTGTGGGCCTATAGCTGGGCCGGCCCATTAATGTCGGTGAAATCTTGTGGGCCTTTATCTGGGCCGGCCCATTATGATCCGCACGAATTTTGTGGGCCTTTAACTGGGCCGGCCTATTATGGCACACAAAAATCTTGTGGGCCTGCACCTGGGCCGGCCCATTATGGCCCGCGAAATCTTGTGGGCCTTTAGCTGGGCCAGCCCATTATGGTCCGCAAAATCTCATGGGCCTTTAGCTGGGCCGGCCCATTATGGTCCGCAAAATCTTGTGGGCCTTTAGTTGGGTTGGCCCATTTAAACTTGTTGGGTCGTGCCACGTGTCGACGTATCATAGGCGCCTTCTGTCCAGTGAGTGGATGACATCTGTCCCGACGATGAGCCGACAGGTGTTTCCTCTAGCCAATGATGATTTTACACGTGGAAAATCCCCATTGGTCGGGGCTGTTAACGGGTAATCGGATCCAAAACCCGACCCTATAGCTTAACGGCGTTCCGTTACGGTGGATGCCATGTGTCGGTCACCCTTGATGAAAACACTTGTTACGCACGATTTATCGTCATGGAAGTGGACACTTCCGTGATGATAATTTTGGTAATGTCATGGAACACTTCTACGATAGCACAGGTATGACTATCTTGATTCTGCCATAAATTTGTTATGTATGTACATGCATGACAAAAAAGCAACCTACTGTGACAAACACGTATCATCACGGAAGTGTATTTTTTTGTAGTGGATGATACCGACTGGGACTAGAGCTAAGGAAGGACTACATCATCATCCACATTGTCTTCGTGACCAATGTCTTTAGCTGCATCGGGGTCAACAGCTGGAACTTCCTCACTTTCTAGAGCCTCTATGGAAGTAGGCTCATGGATCACTAGGCGATGTTCTTGGTTGTTGGAGGCATGGAGAGCAACAGAAATGGGTTCCACATTGAGGGGCTCTGGGGCCTCAACACGCTCTTTCTTTGAAGACTTTGAAACCTTGGTCTTCAATTTCTTCTTGGAGGGAGCACCATCAGAAGTGTCTTTGTGCTTCCGCTTCCTGGCTTCAGCTTCAGTTGCCCTTGTTTTCTTTAGCTCTGAAGCTGCTGAGGTGACCTTTGGCTTTGAGCCAGTCATGCTGGCAGGGAAGACTATGCTTGGTCGTTCCTGCCTTTGTGTTTCAGGTTGGGCTTCAGTAGACTTCTTCTTTTGCTTGGAAGCCATCTTGGGGTCGATGCCAGGATGCCCAAGAGCCTTTCGCTTCTCAGCTTCATTATGTGCTTGACCACATTTCTGTGCATAATACTTCATGCGCTCGCGTGAGCCTTTGGCTTCTTCATGCTTCTTGTCGAAGTCAGCCTTGAGATCATGCATCATCCGCTTGAAGATTTTCACATCAACCATGCTGAGCTTGGCCATGTTCTTCTTGAAGTACGCCTTCTAATGATCAATCTTGTTCTTGAGCTCGACAATTTTCTGAGCCAAGGCCAACTCATTAGCAATGGCTCCGTGAAATGTGACGCTTATGTCCATGGGCAGCTGAAGATCATCAATAATGATGCTCTGGTCATAAAATCATTCATCGATGAAGTTGTTCAATATGTCAACATCAAAGAGGGGCAGATCGTTGAAGATCTCCGCCTCTTGCTTGCTCAACATCTCAAGAGATTCATCACCAAGATCTTCATCGCTGGACAGATCAATGGTGTCTTCCTCGTTGCGCAAAACAGCAGCAGGAGTCAGTTCATGCCCAGAACTCTTCATGGGCTTCTTCGTCTTCTTAGTCCTCTTGGAGACACGAGACAGATCTTCAGACTACACACTGGGTTCAGGAGGTGCAGTCTTCAGTGGATTCACAATCGAAGCTTTTGGTGTGGTAGAGGGCTTCGAAGCTTTTAACTTATTTTTCTTCTGCTTCAGTGGAGCTGTCGTATCTTCGGAGTCTGCGTCTTCAGCAGAGTGTTCCACCATGGCCCTCTGAGCAGCAATGTGAGAGAGGAGCCCATCAAAGCTGTTGAAAGGGCCGATGACATTGGGATTAGCTTCACGTGTGCCATCCAGCCTTGGAGAAGATGGACCAGGGTTGAAGTTGAGTCCAAGATCCCTTTTGTTCTTCCCAGCTGACTCTTTTGCAAACTGATAGTTGCGCTTGAAGAGGTTGTCTTCACGACACCATAACATGCATGATGGGTCAGGATTCTCAGGCTTCGGTCCTCGGACCATGCACGGATAGAAACCTTGAGCAATAGCTTCAGGCTTCAACTTTGGCTGCAGATTCTTGTACAGAATATCGCCCCACGGGCGCTTGATGGCATTCTTCTTAGCATATTCAACAGTGACGAAGTTATACTTGAACCATTGTTCTGCCCAATATCTTCAAATCCATTGGATTCGGGTCTTGTGCTGATTGTAGTTCTCCTCAGGATCAGTCTTGTACAATTCATGCAGATCCGGATGCAGATCTACAGCAGTATTGCCACAGCGCTGCCTGCCACCCTTCCTTGCTGGTTTTTTAGTGGCCATGATATTCAGAAAATTGGCTTCCGAACGGTGAAAGGCTTCCGTTTACTTGTCAGGCAAGAACTGGCTTCAGGGGAGTGAATATGATGTTGTAAGAACTCTACAAATGAATACAGACTATGAGAACCAAGGGATTCTCCCACAGACATGTACCTGTGACAGCATCAGAGATGCGAGGGAAGGGGAAGAGGTCATATGCATTCTCAGAAGATTTTGAAGCTAAATCAGTTTGAAGACATTGACCTCATAGTGCGAAGACATTCGCTTATTTGAAGTGAGTTGGTTCCAGATTTGTACGAATCCAAGAATAAGTACAAGTGAGGAATCTAACTAGTTATGAAGCATAAGTGAATACCCTTAGCATGATATGAGACGCAGAAAGAGACAGATCTAGATTTGGAAGTGTAGAAACCACTTTTGGTTGAAGTGGATGGATTTGACGGATTAAAAAGACAATAAAAAGTAAGATTTAATTACGACTGACGAACTGCTAGACGAGGCAGAAGAGGAAGCCGAGCTGTCCAATCTCCCGTGCCCTAACTTGGCGGTGGAAGACACCTACGACAGCGGTGGAGAAGACGAGGTCCGCGACCGGCGTGAGGACAGCGTCGAAGATGTCGGAGGCGCTAGGGTTTGAGAGAGATGGAGAGGTGGAAGAAAAGATAATGACCGCGCGGAGTGGATATTTACAAGTTAAAGGGCAGCACAACGCAATTACGCAGGTGCCCCTGGCGGTTGACTTCTGATGGATACGTGGCATGCATGCAACTTATTGGAAGTTATTCCAGGTTCCCATGCACGCCTAGATTGTCGGGTGGTCGTTCCGGCTTCTCCGGTATTCAGGCAAAAGAGATATGGCATTGAAAGCAGGTTTAAATGTGTGTCTCTGTGTCTTCAGCTGACAAGGACGCAGTGAAGACATTTGACGGGTTTCAACAGAATGCATATGTGTAGACAGATAGAATTTGAGGAAGAAGCACAGAAGGGGTTAGGGTCCGATCACATTCACTTAGTTCAGAAAATTGCAAGTTTGAAGACATATATATATATCATTATAAGACCAAATCAACATTGTGAAGATAAACCTCGAAGTTAAATAAATGTTGAAGACAAACCAAGTGCGAAGATAATGCAATCATGACGCCAAAAAAAACTTCAAGAAAGTTTTGGTGGTGGCGTTACCCACCGTATAGGAAGTATTAGACCCAGACACGGCGCACAATTATTGTGGCGCTCCAAAGTCAAATTCCATGTTAATGTATTCACACTTAGAGTGCATGTCTTCATTGATTGAAGATATACGTTACTTTGTGTGTTGCACATCTAAGTCATCAACATTCATAAACGTTAGGATGTGTGTCCAATTACAGGACATTTGAGGATTCTAAGATATTTAGCTCACACCGCAACTTGCAAAACCTTTTCTCATCCAAGGGCTTTGTGAAGTTATCTGCCCAATTGCTCTTTAGTGTTGACGTGAATGATATCAATATCTTCCTTCATGACATGATCTCTAAGAAAGTGATGACGGATCTGAATGTGCTTTGTCTTCGAGTGTTGAACTAGGTTGTTGGCAATCTAGATAGCGCTTTCATTGTCGCAGTAGAGTGGCACATGCTTCAGGTGGATGCCATAGTCCTTGAGAGTTTGCTTCATCCATAGAAGCTGAGCGTAGCAAGATCCAATAGCAATGTATTCAGATTCAGTAGTGGAGAGGGATACATAGTTATGCTTCTTTGAAGACCACTAGACAAGAGATCCTCCAAGAAGGTGACATGTGCCTGATGTGGACTTGCGATCAACCTTGTCACCAACATAATCAGCATCTGAGAATCCAACTAGATCAAACTCTGAGCCCTTTGGATACCATAATCCTAGTGTTGGGGTGTAAGCCAAATATCGAAGAATTCGCTTCAAAGCTAAGTGATGCGATTCCTTTGGTGCCGCTTGGAATCAGGCACACATGCAAACACTGTCGGCGTCCTGGGAACGGGGGTCCCCAGAGTTGCCAGCCTGCGGCCCATGGCGTGGCTGAGCCTGCAAGCCGCACGGCCTAACTTCACCAGCAAGGCACCCAAGACCCTTGCGTGGGGCCAAGCCTCGCGAGGCGGACGACGCAAGACCTCCTCTGGAGCAGCCTGGTCAGGCACGCTCACGAGGAGCAGAGATATCAAGGCAAGGTGAACCTCGTGAGGCTCTCGTGACGTGAGCCGTGACGCACAGCACTAGGCGGGCGCCAGCACGCGCAGCGTCCTTGTTTCCTCTTTGGTGCTAAGGAGGCGGGCCCAGGCGAGGAGTACCGAGGCAGCAGGCAAAGTTTGCCATTTCAGTGCAACAAGACCAGGACCAGAAAAATGGCAAGACGGAGGTCACCGTGGATCCCAAGACGGCGTCATCACCAGAGCTTTGCACAGGCGAAGACTACTTTTGCCCGGATAGCTTCTACTGGCTGTCCCCCTTCAAATTGTCGCTGTTGTTGGCTCCCTTCCTGCTCAATGTTTGGGAAGAGGACCAGGTCCTCTATAAATAGGACTAGCCACCACCGTAGTAGAGGGGACCAAGGAGAGATCAAGTCCAGGGACACACGCAAGTCCACAAGCACAAGAACACCTCAAGTTCAGGAGGCTGTTCTTCCCCTGTAACTGTTCATCATCAGCCCTAGAGGCAATCCACCACCACCACACTGGAGTAGGGTATTACACCACAACGGTGGCCCGAACCAGTATAAATCTCGTGTCTTTCCGTGTTGCGAGTTCGTTGAGTTCGTCCGTGAGATCTTAGCAAGCTAGGGCATAGATCGGTATGAGGGAAAGACTTCGCGCGCATCCTAGTGTTTGAACCTAAAGGGTTTGTCGGAACCCCACACCGACATTTGGCCCGCCAGGTAGGGGTGCGCCGGAGCTTCTTTTCCACCAACCAACTCGCCGACGCTCCACCGCCGCGATGTCTGGCGACCCAAGGGCCAGCTCCGACCACTGGGCATCCTGGCCAGCCTGGGCAGCGTCGCCTGCCCATGAAGATCTCAACCCCACGCTCCAGACGGCACGAGCGCCACCCAATCCTGTGGGGCGTGGGCGACGCAGCGGGGCATCGGCTACCCTCACTCCGCGGCAAGTACGAGCCGCTGCCAGAGCAGCAAGCCACACCGCAGTGACGGCGCTGCACTCACGACGGGAGCAAGCAAACATGCGGGCAGCACTCACCGTGGCAATGGAGCTGCTGCGGTGTGGGCTGATGGAAAGTGGCTGGGACACACTGCTGGAACGCGTCGCCGAGCTGCTGGACGCGGTGGCCTCGGGAGCCCTGCCCTTCTGCCATCAGCTTCCTCCTCATGCCGCTGCAGGGCCACACGGTGGGCTTCACCACAACCCCGCACCGTCGGCTATGCTCGGGGGCTTCGTCAACGTCAGCACGACTAGTGGCATAGGGGGCTCCGCCGCCCCCATGCCGCCCGTGAGAGCACGGGCGCAAGCGTCGCACCCCATGGTACGGGCTGGGTGCCACGCTACAGCGAGGTGTTCGGGGTGACGGCCCCGGAAGCCTACGTGCCCCACATGATGGACAAGGAGTACACACCGGAGGACGGCCCGGGCTCGTTCATTGGAGAAGATTGGGAAGAAGGAGCGCTAGGAGTCGAAGCCTTCCAGGAGCTGCCGGGGACCACCACGACCGCGTGCGCGACGACCACTACAGGGTACCCCTAATCCCTCAGGAGCAAGCTTACGCTAACCATGAGTCGCAGGAGGAGCAGGTCACCGTGGTGGCAGGCGGCCCTAGCTCGACAGCCCCCCTGGCAACGGGAGGATCGCGTTGGGGGCTGCAGGAGAGGGGTCGAGAGCCAGGCCCCTCCCCAAGGCGCGTGAAACCAGGGGACACCCGGAGGTAGGCCCAATGCCGGGGTGGCTTCGACAACCCTTCCCCTAGCAGAGGACCCGTGGTCGCCGAGGGAACCGCTGGTGTCCCCTTTCCCTCCTTTGTGTCGTCCTGGTGACCGGTCGGCTCAAAGGAGGTCGAGGGTGGCGGAAGGCGCGGCCCTCGTCTGGCGATATGAAGCAAGGCCGGTACCTGCGAAGAAGGCCCAGTGCCTGTGAAGCTCGCCGCCCATGACACTCTCACGTAATAATAAGTTGGGGTTGTACACGCCCCGGAGTCTCAGGAGCGCCGGCCTCAGGCCCTGGGGCTCCCTCCCATGCCTAGTGGCAGCACTTAGCTCCGCGCTGGTGAGAAGTCTTGAATACCCGAAGACTAGACTAGGTGCCGGAGGCGGCATTTTGCTTTGGATCTCTCTTTCTGTGGCTTTGCTTTCTGTAACTAGATTTTAGTTGAAGCTGCATTTTTATCGACGCGCGCGGGGGGTGCCTTTTCGCGCTCGAGCCATTTCTTGCCTGCTGGATCTCGTTTGGTTCGGGACTCGTGTCCATCGCCTTTCCCTCACAAGCTCCTCGCGAGCCGGACCGCGCAAAGCGCATGCTCGTCAAAGCACATGCCAGCGCTGTAGCTGGCGCTCACCTCCTAAGGGCCCCCCTCGAATGGGGCGATAAGCTCCTCCGCAGGATTCTTAGAAGCTCGTCGCTTCACGACCCAGCCCGAAGCTGGTACTGGCTCAGGTAAACCACGACGGAAAGCTCGCCCCCGGCTTCTCGAGTTCACGAGGACACATACCCACATCTCATAGGAAAATAAAAACTGCAATTTGCTTACATGAGGGGCTCCCCCTCTCAAAATGCTCTTACAAGTCTTCCAAGGGCCACGCCCGAGTTTTGCATGCAGGATGAAACAACTGGAGAACACATGATCAGCCAGAAATGTCGCTCGCAACATCACCCGCAGACGCGTCGCTTGCATCGTCATCGTCTTCGTCGGAATCGTCGCCGCCATCGGCAACGCCCCCGCCGCCGTCGTTAACCACATCGCCTTCGTCTGTGACGACCACCACCGCGTCATCCTCCGAGGGGAAGGCCCTGACCAACGCATCCACGTTGTCCTCTACACAACGCGCCAGGTCACCCCGGACGGCCATGGGTACAGGGGCAATGGCGGCGTCAAAATTGAAGTTGGGGTCGTCATTCAGGAGGTGGCTGTAGACGCGGGAGAAGGCTCGCTGAAGCAGGCCACGACCCCTCTCCTCCACAAGCTGGCAAGCTCTGGTAGATCGAGCCTTCAGATGCATCACCACCTCGGTAAAGAAGGTCAGATGGCTGGCGTAATCATTCGAGTGAGGGGCCGCCGCATTCTCGTCGCAGATATAACCCAGGGCGGTGTTGGCCCTGTTCCGGAGGTCTTGAAGCATAGGAGCGTGCTTGCGCTCCAGCGTCAGGCGATGGAGCACTTCCTCCCTGTTTTGCCGAGCGACGGCCTTAGCGTCATCAACTCGTCTCCGGAGAGAAGACAACTCGGCGCGGGCGGAGGCCAAGTCCGTCTGCGCCATAACCAGGGCGGCGGCTATGGCCTCTGCATGCCTCTCGGCCTCATCCCACCTAGGCCTGAGGGCAGCGGCCCTGCCTGCATCCTCCAGACCTGCGAGCTTCAGCTTCAAGTCGTACCCGCTCTCCAGATCTGCGCGAACCTCGTCCACTCGGTGAGTGATCTCCTCCTCGACTCTGGCCTCGCAGGCCCCGACGGTGTCTTCTGCTTGGGCAACTTGGCGCTCCCTCGTCTCCAATTGCTCGAGCTCGAGGCTGCGTTCCACGGCTTCCAGGGCCAGCGCCTTCGTGCGTTTCCGAACCTCCTCCTCCTCTGCGGGCGTCCCCCTCATCAATGCAAGGGCGGCCCCGCGCGCCTCAACCTGCTGCTCAAGGGACGCGCTCCAGGACTGGAGCTCCCACGCGCGCTCCTCCATAGCCTCGCGGCGGCGATCGGCCTCGCGAGCTTCTTCCAAAGCTCGCGAGCAGGCATCATTGGCAATCTTGAGGGACGCCTCAGCCTTCGCGTTCTCAAGGTCGCGCTGATAGCGACCAAGGTTGATGGCCACTCGCAGCTTGCGCCGGTCCTCCACCAACTGAAGGCCTTCAGCCTCAAGACGTGAGTCGACACCAGCAAGCTCTTCACCGAGACGGCTCATCACGTCCATCGCCTCCTGGAAGAGCTCGTGACGGACTACGTTGCGCCCGCGCTCAAACTCGAACGCTCGACCTGCCTCGTCCTCCACCTCGGGGGCTGTTGGTGGAGCATCAAGTGGCGCACCACCTTTCGGCTGGGGGCTGGGGGCTGGCGCCATGCCTGTCGTCATCCCATCCTCGCGAGGAGCCCGAGCTGATCGGGACTCGCCGCTTGAAGGGGAACCGAAGATTGAAGTCAACCAACAGCTGGTCATGAACAGAGGAGGAGTCTTGGGCACGCCCGCCAAGCTCCGCGCCAGACCATGGGCTAGGGGTGGCCAAACCATAGACTCAGCTCGTCCCGAAGGCAGGGACGCTCCTCCAACCAGCCTTGCTCCAGGGTTGGCAAGCAGGCCGGGAACACTCAAGGTCGATGGGGGAGTTGATGATGCAGGAGGCCGCCTCTCGGAAGGCGCAACAACTTCAGCAGAAGGAACCCTGAAGGACAGGCGTCAGGATAAAAAGACCACACGCAAAAAGTCACGGACAAGATACTTACGCGTCAATAGCGATGTACTTCCGTCGGTTCAACGGTCCGAAGATGTTGCTGCCGCTGGGGGATCCCTTCCTCTTGCGGAGCTCCTCGAAGTCCACACAAAGGCGGCCGAAGCGCTGGACGTGACGTCCGGTGCGCGGCGGAGCCGAAGAAGAACCAAGAGTGATGGCTTCAGGGGAGCCCGGCTGTGGCGAGCAGCCCGGCTCCTCCTCACTGCGACCTCCCGAGGTCCCAGGAGCCTTAGCCTCAGGAGCCGCATGCCGCATCTCCTCAGCAACCGACGCCTCAGGAGGGGGATCACAGGCCCCCGAGGACGACGCCCCCGGATCACCACTCGGCGTGTGCTCCTCAGCACTTGAGCAGCTGGCCTCCGTCGCTGCTCGCTCCCCCGCACCGTCACCTGGGGCGAGCCCGGCACCGGCGGCGAAGAAGGGGACCACGATGACGGGGTTCTCGCGGGGCCCCACCAAGCCGATTGGGCGCAGACCCCACTCATCAAAGGAAGGCATGTTCACGGCAAATGTGACCTTGTTCTCGCAGCGGTACAACATGCAGTTGTTCCTGGGCATCTCGTCCAGCAGAGGGACACCTAATAGGACCGCGAGAGGAAGCCCTTCTTCCTGGAACCTCATGTTGTCCTATCTGGTGAGCAAATCCCACATCGGGCGAGAGTGGCGCGGAAGTGGAGCGACTCGACGCCTGACGAACTCCCACACCACCATGGGCGCAGTCACGCCAAGGTCCTTCAACCACCTCAGCATGGCCCAGACGGGGGCGAGACAGGGGCTCACGAGCTTCTGATGACCCCAGGCGGAGTTTGGAATAGCAGGCCCCACCGGAGCTTGGAGCAGAGGGTTAAGCACGCTGGCGTCAACAAACACCCACCGCGTACGAAACTCACTCGTGGATGAAGGGAGCTCGAAGTCGATCCCCGCGCCTGCTGTCGCAGCCACGGCCTGGAAGCCCACGCACCCTGAGCTCCGCCAGGGACCAGTGAGATGCAACGAGAAGAATTGGCGGAGGAGTGCCACGGAGGGGGCGATGCCCACCATGGCCTCGCACACGAAGGCGAAGACGGAGAGAAGGGTCACATATTGAGGATTGAGATGGAGCATGTGGATCTGATAGTGCTCGAGCACCGCATTGAAGAAGGCGGAGAAGGAAGGAAGCAGGCCCGCCTAGAGGGCATCGATGAAGATCGGAACTTCGGTGACTGCCCGAGCCATGCTGGTGCGAGACGTGGGCCAAGACGGCATCTCTCCCCACTCATTGAAGCTAGAGGCAAGCATGGGGCGCACCTTGCCCATGGCCTCATCGTTGAGCACCCGAGGTCGGCCGAGCACCGGCTCGAAGGATGGAGGCGCAGTTGGTGAGAACAGAGGCTTCTTCCCCTTTTTGGCATGTTTCGGCGCCATGGTGGTGAAGCGGGCGGAGCGTAGGTTGGATTGGGAAGGCGGAGCAGGGCGTCAAGGAAGCAGGGACATTGGAAGAGCCGGGCGTGGCGAGGGAAGAATAACTGTGCAAGAAGCAGGGCCGCATAGCCAGGCGGATTCAAGGGCAGCATGGGGAAGCGGAGACGCCTACGTCCAATCAACCGCCACACGTCAACCGAGCCCGCGGCCTTCTGGGGCCCGCGGCGCTCCGTACTTGGCCCTTGGCTTCGCCGTGAAGCCAAGCCCGAGCGCACCTTGGGCCCGGGGGCTACTATCGGTGTCCTGGGAACGGGGGTCCCCAAACTTGCCTGCCTGCGGCCCACGGCAAGGCTGAGCCTGCAGGCCGCACGGCCCAACTTCACCAGCAAGGCACCCAAGACCCTCGCAAGGGGCCAAGCCTCGCGAGGCGGACGACACAAGACCGCTCTCCTGCCCTATTCTTAACAATAAAATCATGTGCCACCATACTTTTATAATCTAAATAAACATGAGGCAGCACTTTTTCCTCCTTCTCAGCATGCCTAATAGGTATGTTAAAATGTGAAGCTAGGTGTGTGGCATAGATGCCTCCAAAGATGGGACCCTTAGTACGGTTCATACTTAACCGTCTAGCAATAATGCCGCCCATACTAAAAGTGTTATCACTATATAAACCTTGGAGCAAAATAATAATATTAGGGATACTAAGGTTTCTAGAGTTTCCGCGGCCAATTAAGCAACGACTAGCAAATAATGCAAAGTAACGTAAGACAGGGAAATGTATGCTAGTGATTCTTGCATCGGAAACCTTCCTAGTTTCCCCTACAGTGATAGTATTAATAAATCCCTCCACATCATCATGATGTGGTTCTTCTGTCTTGCCCCCAAAAGGGACTAAACAGATCTGACATAAATCATAAAGTGACTTCTCCTAATGCTCATCATATAAATGAAACTCCACCGTAGGTGGTGAGTTCCTAGAATGAAAATGAAAGTTTTGCACAAAGGTATTTGTGAATAAGAGATACTGATCGCATTGGTCGTGGAGGAAAGCGGTGAGGCCTGCATTATGAGCCAACTCATGAAATTCTTCATAAATTCTGGCTGCTCTCAAGAAATCCTTAGAAGGCCATTCACACGCCCGAACCTCCGCGGTGCGCGGCAAATTATACTTAGGCTTTGGTGCCTTTTCCTCCAAGCTTTGGCTCGATGAGCCCCTCAATAATCTCCTCATCATTTTCTGAAAAATTCTGAAATTTTTAGTAACTTCAAAATAAAAGTAAACCAAACTCAATAATATTGATAGAAACTACTCCTACAAGTGCGTAGGGCCTATATCATGCATCAAAACTACTTTTGACCATATAAATTTGACATGCAAACTCAAGAACAGGGTCACCTAAACAACACAAATTTGCAATGAATAAAGCACTAGAACAAAAACTAATTGGACCAATGGAGGAGTCACATACCAAGGAACAATCTCCCCAAGCAGTTTTGTGAGAGGTGCTTTGAGCAAGGAGATCGAAAATGGCAGCAAAACGAGCTTGGACTCGAGTTTGAGTTGGTTTTTCGTGTTTGGGGGAGGAAGATGAAGTGTGTGGCTGGAAGAATAAGTGGAGGAGGGCCACCGTGGACCCACGAGACAGGGGGCGTGCCCTAGGGGGTGGGCACGCCCTCCACCCTCGTGGCAAGGTGGTTGGCCCCCCTGGTGTGTTCTTTGTTCCATAAATCCTCAAATATTCTATAAAAAATCATATTTAATTTTCAGGGCATTTGGAGAACTTTTATTTTCGAGGTATTTTTATATTGCACGGAAAATCAGATAACAGACAGAAAATTATTTATTTTGTTTTATTTCAACTAAATAACAGAAAGTATAGAGAGGGTACAGAAGGTTGTGCTTCTAGTTTCATCCATCTCATGCTTGTCAAAAGGAATCCACTAACAAGGTTGATCAAGTCTTGTTAACAAACCCATTCCGATTAACATGAAACCGGAGAAATTTCGAATAACACTAGGTTACCTCAACAGGGATATGCACATCCCCAATAATAAGTATATCATATTTCTTCTTGACAGTAGGAAGAGGAAATTCAAAACCATATAATCGATGGAATTTTTCCGATAGAATTGATACTATGAACTTGAGGTTGTTTCCTCGGAAAGTGTACCGTATGCTCATTACCATTAACATGAAAAGTGACATTGCCTTTGTTGCAATCAATAACAGCCCCTGTCGTATTAAGAAAAGGTCTTCCAAGAATAATAGACATACTATCCTCCTCGGGTATATCAAGAATAACAAATTCCATTAAAATAGTAACGTTTGCAACCACAACAGGCACATCCTCACAAATATCGACAGGTATAGCAGTTGATTTATCAACCATTTGCAAAGATATTTCAGTAGGTGTTAACTTATTCAAATCAAGTCTACGATATAAAGAGAGAGGCATAACACTAACACCGGCTCCGAGATCACATAAAGCAGTTTTAACATAGTTTCTTTTAATGGAGCATGGTATAGTAGGTACTCCTGGATCTCCAAGTTTCTTCGGTATTCCTCCCCTAAAAGTATAATTAGCAAGCATGGTGGAAATTTCAGCTTCCAGTATCTTTCTTTTATTTGTAATAATATCTTTCACGTACTTAGCATAAGGATTTATTTTGAGTATATCAGTCAATCGCATACGCAAAAATATAGGTCTAATCATTTCAGCAAAGCGCTCAAAATCCTCATCATCCTTTTTGTTGAATGGTTTGGGAGGAAAAGGCATGGGTTTCTGAACCCAAGGTTCTCTTTCTTTACCATGTTTCCTAGCAACAATGTCTTTCTTATCATAACGTTGATTATTTGATTGTGGGTTATCAAGATCAACAACAGGTTCAATTTCTACATCATTATCATTACTAGGTTGAGCATTAATATGAACATCATCATTAACATTTTCATTAGGTTCATGTTCATTACCATATTGTGTTTCAGCATCAGACATAGAGATATCATTTGGATTATCAGGTGGTTCAGCAATAGGTTCACTAGAAGTTTGCACAGTTCTATCATTTTTCTTTTCCTTCTTTTTAGAAAAACTAGGTGCATCAATTTTATTTCTCTGAGAATCTTGCTCAATTCTCTTAGGGTGGCCTTCAGGATACAAAGGTTCCTGAGTCATTCTACCAGTTCTAGTAGCCACTTTAACAGCATAATCATTTTTCTTACTATTCATATCATTGAGCAATTATTTTTGAGCTTTAAGTACTTGTTCTACTTGAGTGGTAACCATAGAAGCATGTTTGCTAACAAGTTTAAGTTCTCCTCTAATATTAGCCATATAATCACCCAAGTATTTAATCATATCAGCATCTTGTTTTAATTGTCTACCAAAATAAGCATTGAAGTCTTCTTGCTTAAACATAAAATTATCAAAATCATCCAAGCATTGACTAGCAATTTTAGTAGGAGGGATTTCAGCTTTATCATATCTATAGAGAGAATTTACCTTTACTACCTGTGTCGGGTTATCGAGATCTGGAGGTTCTTCAATAAATAAAGGATTAAGATCATATATTTCTTCATCAGGCAGTAACTTAAGACCATGTATTTCTTCAATAGGAGGTAAATTCTTAACATCTTTAGCTTTAATACCTTTTTCTTTCATAGATTTCTTTGCCTCTTGCATATCTTCAGGACTGAGAAATAGAACACCTCTCTTCTTCGGAGTTGGATTAGGAATAGGATCATTAATTGGAGCAGGAGCTGGCTCAGGAGCTAGCTCAAGAGGTGCCCAATTATTTTCATTTGTCAACATACTATTCAATAGGATTTCAGCTTCATCTGGTGCTCTTTCCCTGGAAAGAGAACCAGCACAACTATCCAGGTAATCTTTGGAAGCATCGGTTAGTCCATTATAAAAGATATCAAGTATTTCATTTTTCTTAAGAGGATGATCAGGCAAAGCATTAAGTAACTTGAGAAGCCTCCCCCAAGCTTGTGGGAGACTCTCTTCTTTAATTTGCACAAAGTTGTATGTTTCCTTTAAAGCAGCTTGTTTCTTATGAGCAGGGAAATATTTAGCAGAGAAGTAATAAATCATATCATGGGGACTACGCACACAACCAGGATCAAGAGAATTAAACCATATCTTAGCATCACCCTTTAATGAGAACAGAAATATTTGAAGGATATAAAAGTAGCGAGATCTCTCATCATTAGTGAATAGGGTGGCTATATCATTTAATTTAGTAAGATGTGCTACAATAGTTTCAGATTCATAACCATGAAAAGGATCAAATTCAACCAAAGTAATTATATCAGGATCAACAGAGAATTCATAATCCTTATCAGCAACACATATAGGTGAAGTAGCAAAAGCAGGGTCATGTCTCATCCTAGCATTTGGAGATTGCTTATTCCATTTAGCTATTAACCTTTTGAGTTCATATCTATCTTTGCATGCTAAAATAGCTAAAGAAGCATCTTGATCAAATAAATAACCCTCAGGAATAACAAGTGATTCTTCATCATCACTTTCATCTTCATAATCAGATTCAATATTTTCAATCTCTCTAGCCCTAGCAAGTCGTTCCTCTAGAAAATCACTAAGTGGCATAGTAGTATCAGGCATAGAGGTAGTTTCATCATAAGTATCATGCATAGCAGAAGTAGCATCATCAATAACATGTGACATATCAGAACGAATAGCAGACGCAGGTGTAGGTGTCGCAAGCTTACTCATAACAGATGGTGAATCAAGTGCAGAGCTAGATGGCAGTTCCTTATCCCCTCGTAGTTGAGGGATAGATCTTAGTTTTTGGATCTCTCAAGTTCTTCATAGTGTCCAGCAGATATAAATCCCAAGTGACTCAAAGAATAGAGCTATGCTCCCCGGTAATGGCGCCAGAAATTAGTCTTGATAGCCCACAAGTATAGGGGATCGCAACAGCTTTCGAGGGTAGAGTATTCAACCCAAATTTATTGATTCGACACAAGGGGAGCCAAAGAATATTCTCAAGTATTAGCAGCTGAGTTGTCAATTCAACCACACCTGGAAACTTAGTATCTGCAGCAAAGTGTTTAGTAGAAAAGTAATATGACAGTGATGGTAACGGTAACAAAAGAGTAATGAAAGCAAAGTAATGTTTTTGGTATTTTGTAGTGATTGTAACAATAGCAACGGGAAAGTAAATAAGCGTAAACCAGTATATGGATAGCTCGTAGGCATCGGATCAATGATGGATAATTATGCCAGATGCGGTTCATCATGTAACAGTCATAACATAGGGTGACACAGAACTAGCTCCAATTCGTCAATGTAATGTAGGCATGTATTCCGAATATAGTCATACGTGCTTATGGAAAAGAACTTGCATGACATCTTTTGTCCTACCCTCCCATGGCAGCGGGGTCCTAATGGAAACTAAGGGATATTAAGGCCTCCTTTTAATAGAGAACCGAAACAAAGCATTAGCACCTAGTGAATACATGAACTCCTCAAACTATGGTCATCACCGGTAAGTATCCCGATTATTGTCACTTCAGGGTTAACGGATCATAACACATAATAGGTGACTATAGACTTGCAATATAGGATCAAGAACTCTCATATATTGATGAAAACATAATACGTTCAGATCAGAAATCATGGCACTCGGGCCCTAGTGACAAGCATTAAGCATAGCAAAGTCATAGCAACATCAATCTCAGAACATAGTGGATACTAGGGATCAAACCCTACCAAAACTAACTCAGTTACATGGTGAATCTCATCCAACCCATCACCGTCCAGCAAGCCAACGATGGAATTACTCACGCACGGCGGTGAGCATCATGAAATGGGTGATGGAGGATGGTTGATGATGACGACGACGATGAATCCCCCTCTCCGGAGCCTCGAATGGACTCCAGATCAGCCCTCCCGAGAGGTTTTACGGCTTGGCGGCGGCTCCGTATCGTAAAACGCGATGATTTCTTCTCTCCTATTTTTTTCTCCCCGAAAGTAGTTATACAGAGTTGGAGTTGGAGTTGGGGGGTCTCCAGGGGGCCCACAAGGTAGGGGGGCGTGCCCTAGGGGGGCGTGCCCTAGGGGGGCGCCCCCCACCCTCGTGAGAAGCGTGTGGGCCCTTGTTCTTCATCTTTGGCGAGGATTTTTTATTATTTATTGTAAGATATCCTGTGGAGTTTCAGGTCATTCCGAGAACTTTTGTTTTCTGCACATAAAACAACATCATGGCAATTCTGGTCAAAACAGCGTCAGTCCGGGTTAATTCCATTCAAATCATATAAGTTAGAGTTCAAAACAAGGGCAAAAGTGTTTGGAAAAGTAGATACATTGGAGACGTATCAGAAGGCAAAGGAGACTTGGCGCTCGGGTCATCCTCGACCTCCCGTGGGCTACCCCACACAGAAGCAGGGAGGCAGAGGCGAGATGCAGAGGAGAGGCGGGGATGGCGGAGCTTGACGCGGATCCATGGCGTCGAGGCGCGGGGGTCGCCGGAGGGAGTGGACCTGGCTGACCCCGTCCTGATCAAGTGGTGGAGCGGCTCGCCAGCGGAAGCTCGAGGTCGGGCGTTCATGGTAGGACTTGGGGCGTTGTTGAAGACTCCGGCAACGGGGACGATGGGAGGCGTCAGATCCGGGTTTGCGGAATCAATTCCCGGTGACAAGGTGGCCTAGCGCAGCGCGGGCTTGGAGATCCGGGCGGCGATGATGAGGCCCAAGGCGGCAGGGGTTGGTTCCCTGGACGCAATAGAGAGAGGGAGTCGAGTGAGAGAGATGAGTTTGAGAAAAAGGGAAGGAAGAAGGATAGGGACGCGATGGGGAGTCCGGCTTGGCCTGCTGGTGGCTATCGGCAACGGCGCTGGTCGTCGGACGACGGGGCGACGGGGAGGCCAGAGACGAGGCAGGGCACGTGCAGGAGAAAGAGGGGCGCTGTGCTATGGTGGTTGGTTTCGCTGGGGAAAACGAGGGAGAGGGTGGAGGCTTGGCTCGTGGTTTGGATCGGGAGGAATCCCGAGGTGGGGATATGAGTGTGGCGGCGGGTGAGGGATTGGATGGAAGGAAGGATGGGACATGATCGCTAATTTCTAGGGTTGCCCATTATATATAGCAGTGGGATTAAGTTTAGGGGCTATTCGGTCCATCGGATTGTTATCGGGCGGTCGAGAAAAAATATAGGTTAGGAAGTCTAATTAACAAAACAGAGATGTTTTATAGATGTTTGGGGATGATCCGGACCCGTTGGTGACGACTGCTCGGGTCAGGTCCGGGACAGCTTTCGGACGCGTGGGCGGGGAGGGCCGCGGGATGATGAGAGAGGTTAGATTGGGACTGGCGGTAAGTAGTGGATTGTGTAGACGATCTAGGGAGGAAATAGAGGGAAAGCCCGGCAACAGTTTTCGGAGACCGAAAACGTCCGGCGTTTAACCGGCTATACTGCCGCTATAGTTATCCGTTGGGGCATCAAACAAACTCCGAATGCGATGAAACTTGGCAGGCGGCCTATCTACACTATAACAACACCACATGCCAACTTTCAATCCATTCCGAGAACATTTTTCGGTCATTTATAAAATAATATTTCGGACATGCCGCGGGTGCATGCGAGTGTGATTGGGCTCAGAACGGACAACAGAAAGAACTGCGGATGCAAGTTTCAAAACATGATGATGCAATGCACATGATGACATGATGAAATGCAACGCGCAAGCAAATGCCATGGCAACGTCGGCGAATAACTGGAAGACACCTGGCGCAACGGTCTCGGGCCATCACAAAACTCTCTCTATAGATTTGATGAAGGTGATATTCCTCATAATAAGTCTGCTAGTCAATGCTTGGATAAGTTTGATAACTTTACTGTTAAACAAGAAAACTTCAATGCTTATGTTAGTAGAAAATTGAAACGTAATGCTTACATGCTTGACTACTTGGGTGATTACATGAGTAGAACTATTAGTGATCTTAAGATTATTAGTAAGCATGCTTCCATGGTGACAACTCAAGTATAACAAGTACTTAAGGCACAAGATGATTTAAGATGATTTTCTCAATGAGTTGAATAGTAAGAATGATGATACCGTTGTTAGGGTTATGACTAGAGGTGGTAAAATGACCCAAGAACCTTTGTATCCTGAGCGCCATCCAAAGAGAACTGAGCACGATTCTCAGAGAACTAATACTAATGCACCTAGTCCTCCAAATAATAAAAAGAAAAGGAAAATTGATAGGAGTTTGCATGCTCCTGGTGAACCTATTATAGACATGCCTGAGAATCCCAATGATATTTCTATTTTTGATGCTGAGACACAATCTGGTAATGAGCATGAATCTAGTGCTAATGTTAATGATGTTGTTCATGCTGATGCTCAACCTAATAATGATACTGATGTGGAGGTAGAACCTGCTGTTGAACTTGATAACCCATAATCTAAGAATCAACGTTATGATAAGAGATACTTCATTGCTAGGAAACATGGTAAAGAAAGAGAACCATGGTTTCAGAAACCCAT
This sequence comes from Triticum urartu, assembly GCF_003073215.2. Lineage (NCBI taxonomy): Eukaryota > Viridiplantae > Streptophyta > Magnoliopsida > Poales > Poaceae > Triticum > Triticum urartu. The sequence continues at coordinate 181,730,789 of NC_053023.1, forward strand.
GCCCTTTCCTCCTAAACCATCCAAGAAAAAGAATGATCAGGATTTTGAGCGCTTTGTGGAAATGCTTAGTCCCGTCTTTCTGCGTATGCATTTGGCTGATATTCTGAAAATTTCTCCTTTGCTAAGTATATGAAGGATATTGTTAGAAATAAAAGAAAGATACCAAAAGCTAAAATTTCCACCATGCTTGCTAATTACACTTTCAAGGGTGGAAAACCAAAGAAACTAGGAGACCCAAGAATACCAACTATACCATGCTCCATTAAAATAAACTATGTTAAAACTACTTTATGTGATTTGGGAGCTGGTGTTGGTGTTATGTCTTTCTCTTTGTATCGTCGACTTGAATTGAATAAGTTGATACCTACTGAAATCTCTTTGCAAATGGCTGATAAATCAACTGCTAGACCCATCGATATTTGTGAGGATGTGCCTGTTGTGGTTGCAAATGTTACTATCTTAATGGACTTTGTTATTCTTGATATTCACGAGGACGACAGTATGTCGATCATCCTTGGTAGACCCTTTTTGAATACAACAGGGGCTGTTATTTATTGCAACAAAGGCAATGTCACTTTTCATGTTAATGGTAATGAGCGTATGGTACACTTTCTGAAGAAACAACCTCAAGTGAATAGCATCAATTCTATTGGGAAAAAATTCAACTATTGCTATTGGAGGTTTTGAATTCCCTCTTCCTTCTGTCAAAAAGAAATATGACATTCTTATTGTTGGGGACATGCATATCCCCGTTGAGGTAACCTAGTGTTATTCCAAAGTTCTCTGGTTTCATGTCATCCGGAAGAAGTTTGTTAATAAGACTTGATCAACGTTGTTAATGGATTCCTTTTGATGGGCATGAGATGGATGAATTTAGAAAGCACAACTTGTGGGAAATACTTTTTTCTTTCTGTTATTCAGAATAAATAAAACAAAAAAGTATTATTCGTCTGTTTTCTGAATTATCCATGCAATAAAAAATGTCCCGAAAATGGAAGTTCTCCAACTGCCCTGAAAATTTAGTATGATTTTTTTATAGAATATTGAAGTTTTTTGGCACCGAGAACACACCAGGGGCTGCACCCATGGACCACAAGGGTGGAGGGCGCACCCTACCCCCTGGGCGCGCCCCCTGCCTTGTGGGTCCCACATTGGTCCCTCACTTATTCCAGCACCCATCCACTTCGTCTTCCTCCATAAAAAACCATCCCCTTGCTCAAACCTGTGTTCTTCCTCATCTTGCTGCCATTTTCGACCTCCTTGTGCAAAGCTCCATTTGCAAAACTGCTTTGGGGGATTATTCTTCGGTATGTGACTCGTCCAATGGTCCAATTAGTTTTTGTTCTAGTGCTTTATATATTGCAAATTTTTGCTGTTGTGGTGACCTTGTTCTTGATCTTGCATGTCAAATTTATATGGTCCAAAGTAGTTTTGATGCATGATATAGCCTCTAGACACTTGTAGGAGTAGTTTCTATCAATCTTGTTGAGTTTGGTTCACTTTTATTTTTGAGTCACTAAAAATTTCAGAAATTTTTCAGAGGGAGAACAATGTTTAGGAAAATATACCAAGGTGGTTCCTCGAGGAAGCAAGCCCCAAGGCTCGCGATACGTGAGCCGGATCTTGAATCACCAAGGGAAGCTCAAGTACGGCCTTGCGAATGGTCATTGGATCAATTCATGGTTCATGCAGGTTTCACGGAGGAAGTTGATGCATACGTATAAAATGCTGGCCTTGAGGACTTCGTGTCAGATAAGTGCCGGCAGTACTATCACCTCACCGATTCCTTTGTGCGGAGATTTGAATTTACATCTAAGTGCAATACTCATTCTGTTTTGTTTGATCTTTATGATAAATCATTTACCATGGACCTATAAGATTTTAATGATGCATGCAAAATTCCACAGTGGGGCATCCATAGTGAACCTCGTAAGACTGAGTATAATGATTTCCTTGCTAGCATCACTGTGGGAGAAACTAGAAATATCACACAAGCTACCATAGGGAGCATTCACTTTCCTGCCATACATTATTTTGCTCTCTTTATAGTAGATGCATTAACAGTAAACATGAGCATAGCCACATTTGCGCACCAGATCTTAGTGTCCTCGAGTGTGCGGTAATGGGTGATAGACGATATAACTTGGGGGATATTATTGTGAGGAGGTTACACCTTAATGCTAGAGATGGAGATTTCTTTGGTGGGATTTATGCCACCCGTTTATCTAATTATCTCGGGGTACCCATAAGGGGGAATGCCATTGAGTTACCACCTGTTTTTCTTGATTATAATGCTATGTTACGCTACCAGTTTCTTGTGAGGAACGAACAGTCCCTCCTGTACCGACTAGTCTTTGATAGGCAGCGTGCTGTCCATATTACGTATCCCGCTTCTGCCTTCTTTAACTTTTAGGAGAAACGGAGATACTTCATAACCAGGGAGGAGGCAGACGAGTATGAGAGAGAGGTGGAGGCCGCTCGCCTCCACACTACAGCCCTTCAGGAAGTAGCTGTCGCATCCCGGTACAACCCTGACTACAACTTTGGATATCTGTCAGGCCAGTCGTGGCCCTAGACCAACTTAGGCCAAAAGCCTAAGCTTCGGGAGTACGTATTTCTCACCGTCATTACATTCATGTTAGCTTATTTCTTTTTCTCGCTTTCTTCTTGTGTGTTTGAAAAACTTTGAGAAAATTGAAAAAATAGATGTAGCTTCTTTTTAGTTTTCCTATCCTTGTTTAGTAGTAGTCTTAAAAAAACAAAAAGATTTCTCATTCTTCTTTTGCTTGTTGGGAGCTTTCCCGTGTAAATAGTTTTTCTCGTTCTTGTTTTACTTTCTTCAGAAAAACAAAAACTCCAAAACTATTTCAGTGTGTTTCTTTGAAATTCTTTTTTCCTTTCTTTGGGTCGAGAGGAGAAGACCACGATGAAAATGTTGAGTGGCCCTCTTATGCATTATTGTTTATCTAACAAATAGCCCATATTACCTTGTCTTCTTATTTGAATAAATGGTTGCAGATTCCAGCTTATTTCAATGCACGTGCACTATTATTATTATCCACACCATTCGGTCATACAAGTGAAAGGCAATAATGACGATATTTGATGAAATGATTGAGATGAGGAAAAGTTGGTATGAACTCGACCTATTTTGTTTTTGTAAATATGATTAGTTCATCATTCTTGATTCAGCCATTATGAATGAAACATGTTTGCAATGACAATTAGATATTATAGTTACTCATGCCATGCTTAATTATCTAGGATTTTATAATGGTTTACCTTGCGTGCCAACATTCTTTTAAAATGACTGTGATGTAGTATAATAGGATGGTATCCTCCTTTGAATGATTCGAGTGGCTTGACTTGGCACATGTTCACGCATGTAGTTGAAACAAAATCAACATAGCCTCCGTGATATTTATGTTCATGGTGATTTATATCCTACCCATGCTTGCACTCAATGTTGGTTAATCTTGATGCATGTTTATGACTGTTGTCGCTCTCTAGTTGGTCGCTCCTCAATCTTTTGCTAGCCTTCACTTGTACTAAGCAGGAATACTGCTTGTGCATCCACTTCCATAAACCCAAAGTTGTTCCATATGAGTCCACCATACCTACTGATATGTCTCCAACATATCTATAATTTTTTATTGTTCCATGTTGTTATATTATCATTCTTGGCTATCTTACAATCATTTTATAGTCATTTTATATCATTTTTGTACTAACCTATTGACATAGTGCCAAGTGCTAGTTGCTATTTTTTGCAAGTTTTTTACATCGGAGGAAATTAATATCAAACGGAGTCCAAACGCAGTGAAACTTTTTGTGGATTACTTTTGGACCAGAAGACATCCAATGGGCTAGAGAAGCACATGGGGGTGTGATACCTCTCCAACGTATCTATAATTTTTTTATTGTTCCATGTTGTTATATTATCAATCTTGGATGTTTTATAATCATTTTCCAGTCATTTTATATCATTTTTTGGTACTAACCTATTGACATAGTGCCAAGTGCCAGTTGCTGATTGTCCATGTTTGTTACATTGCAGGAAATCAATATCATACGGAGTCCAAATGCCACGAAACTCCATGATAATTTTTTATGGGCCAGAAGGAACACAACAGGCCCTGGCTGCGCCTAGGGGTGCCCCGAGGGGGCACAACCCACCAGGGCACGCCAGGAGGCCCAGGCGCGCCCTGGTGGGTTGTGCCCACCTCGGGTGCCCCCCGAACCACGTCTTTGCTCTATAAATACCCCAATAATCTAGAAACCCTAGACACGTCAATGAAATATGCATCCAGCCGCCGCAGAGTCCAGAACCAGCAGATCCAATCTAGACACAATCTCGGATAGGGTTCACCACCTCCATTGGTGCCTCTTTGATGATGCGTGAGTAGTTCTTTGTAGACCTTCGGGTCCATAGTTAGTATCTAGATGGATTTCTCTCTCTCTCTCTCTCTCGCTTAATTCTCAATACAATGGTCTCTTGGAGATCCATATGATGTAACTCTTTCCCGGTGTGTTTGTTGGGATCTGATGAACTTTGAGTTTATGATCATTTATATCTTTTTATATCCATGAAAGTTATTTGAGTTTCTTTGATCTCATATATGCATGATCTCTTATAGCCTCGTAATTCTTCTCCGATATTTGGGTTTTGTCGTGGAATTGTCACAGCAGATGTCCTAGTGAAAGGACTTAGTCGTGGAGCCATCGCAACTAGGAAGCTTAAAGGGGTTAATCGGGACAAAGGACACGAGAGGTTTATAAGGGTTCGGCCCCTTAAAGGGGTTAATCCAGTTGATGTGGTATTGCTAGATTTCGATGACCAGGGAGCGAATATGCTATGCCTGGCTCTCGAGTTGTTGTTACTTTCCCTAGAGTCCCGGACGGCTCATACAACGTGTTCGGCTCGTTGACTTCTTTTACATGCCTTTCTTTACAAGTATTAACTATACATGGCGGTTTAAAATTGCTAGCCTTAAGCCGCCTCTGGGCTTGGGCCTACTACAAGTTTTATAATAACCCATCGCCTTGTATATTCGCTGGGCTTCTTTTAATAACCCGCCATGAAGATTGACCCGGCCCCTCTTGGGCGGGTCATACCTGGTAGTCATATTCCCAACATTAGGCCCCAAGTTGATTTGAACTTTGTTCTTGTCAATCTCCAACACTTAAAAGAAATCCATCTTCTGCTGTTTTGTAAAAGCCTTGTAACCCGCCATGATGTGATCTTCAAAAAATTGGAAAACCGCCATGACGTCATCTTCAATGGATCTTTATCTTAAACGTCTTCCGAAAATCGAGGCGTCCATTTAGCTGGATAATCATTACTTTGGTCTTCCTGGATTTTTGCGCTTGCCCATTCACTTATCCCCTTATAAATAGGTGCAGCCAGTCCTTCCTCTTTCTTCTTCTTCCTCTCGCAACTTCTTTGCCGCTCGAGCTCCGCAGCCGCCACAGCACACCCTGAGCCTGTCCAGAAAACGGCGGTGATCCTCCGTAGCAGCTCCACATCTATAAGCTCTTGCTTTCTCACTCTCATAGATTTGCATTAGGGTTCGTGAGGTTTCCTTCTTGTGTTCTTCGTTGTTCGTCGCAGATCCCTTGCAGCTTCTCCACCGCACCCCCCTTTGATCTAAAAGAGATATAGAATCTATGCGGAAGTTGTTTTACATCCATTTCAGAGGCTAACAAATCCCTTTCTTCTTGTAAAAGGTCTCCTTAGAACTGATGAACTCCTCTGTGCTGGTTTTAGGTTTAGATTTATTTCCATTTTTTGAGCCATCTTGATCCAAAATAATAGCAACCATTTGTGAAACATGTTTATCACAGTACTTAGTCAATTCTGACTCAGGCAACCTTTGAATACTTTTTAATCATGGCGGCTTATGACTCCGGCTCATTTTTCCTTTATATATCATTAGCCCTTACTTAAGCCGCCATTACTCATCTGTACTATAATCATGAACCTGTAACTCCACCAATAAATTGAACCGGCAAATTGCTTTCTTTTCAGCTTGCCCTTTTTCATCATGCCGTAAAAAACGCCAACGGTCTGCAACTGGGTCCCCTCCACCGTTACTGAAGATAACTTGAAAGAGTTTTTCACCATTGGATTTTTGCCAGAGAAAAACATTGTGTCTTATCGTGCTCATGACCCAGACGAGGAACGGCCTAATCCCAAAGACGGTGAGGTTATTGTCTTTACTGACCACATGAATCAGGGTTTTTCACCACTCGGCTCAAAGTTCTGCAGCGACGTTCTTCATTTTTTCAAACTTCACCCACAAGATCTTGGACCCAATTCCATATTCAACATCTGCAATTTTCAAGTTCTCTGTGAGGTGTATCTTCAAGAGGAACCGACTATGGAACTCTTCAGAGAGTACTTTTATTTGAACCGCCAGAATGAGTGTAGTAACGGCCCTAGCTTTGAACTTGGTGGAATCTCGATTCAATGCCGACAATGTGTCGTCTTTCCTTTAGTGGTCTTACCAAGCCATCCCAAAGATTGGAATCAAACCTGGTTCTACGTCCAAGACATATCACCAGCCGATGAAAAACCACTATCGGGTTATCGTGCGGATCGTCTTGATTCCATGTTTGTGCTCCCTGACAAGCTTACTCCTATTGAACGCAAGAAGCTTATCCCATCTATCAAAAAGATTCAAGCTTTATTGGAAAACGACTTAACTAGAGTTGACCTGATCCGTTGCTGGATCGCGTGGCGGGTCATCCCTCTAAGCAGCCGATCCAAATTGACGTATGAATATGGTGGAGGCCCAGATGATTCTCTGCTCACAACTCTGTACAACTAACTGAAGAAGACATTGTTGCGATGTCAACCATCCTCATGAATGGCAAATACGAGGACTGCAATAAGGTTGGATTAAACCCCTTCTGCAAACTTAACCTGGCACCAGAGGTAAACCCCCTTGACCTCCTTTTGTTTTCCTTAGTAATTAAATACTTGCATAGCTTTTTAACCTGTTTATTTGCTTACAGGCCAAATCTGTTTTCTGGAAAGCAAAGTATGATCATGAAGCTGCCAAGAAGGCTAGAGTCGCTGCCATGGCCGCCAGGAAAACGACCCGGAAGCCCAAGAAGAAGAAGACTGCATCTGACTTATTCCAACTGGATGATGCTTCTTAGTCGGAGGTAGCCCTTGACTCCCTTGGACAGTTTTTTAACTACCTTATTGACACTGACTATTGCCAGGACGACACAGGGGGCCAGCCAGGCCGCGGAAGAAGAGGTAACTATTTCCTCCGACTCAGCCCCTTTTCCAAGACAGAAACTTCGACTGGTAACTCGGAAAGTAAGGTTTTCACACACTTTGGCTTATCTGGACCCTCATTTTCTTTTGAAAAAGCAGCAACATGAGAGCCGCCGTTAGGCCCGGACTAATGATGACGATGAACCGCCTTCCGATTTACAAAAAACTCCTCGAAAACGCAGAATGAGGTTTCTTTCATCTTTGTCTTTTGCTTCCATTAATGGATCTATTCCCTTGCATCACTAACTTTATTTTACCTTTGCAGGAGGTTTCTCGCTCTTCTGGCGACTCGTCGCAAACTCAATTTCTGGCTTTCAAGACTGCCCCTGGGTAAGGACAATCACCTTTCTTCTGCATCTTTAAAAACTGCATTATTATACTAACTGTCTCATAAAATCTTTCTTAGCGTTCAAGCAAAATCCAGGAAAGCTAAGGTGGTTAAGCCGGCAGAAAACCCGAAAAATCCTGCACCTAAACCGGCAGCACCAACTCCTGATCAATCTGAAGCACCAGAAGACCCGGCTGTCCATGTTCAATCAGACCCTCTTGAACCGTCAGCTGATGAAACCACTCTTAATCCGGCTATCACTGAACCATCTAGCTCTGACAACCCACCGACAACTTTTGACACTGATGTCTTAATTACTGGTAGTCGGTTTGTTGAGCCGGGTAACCCACTGTACTGGCCCGACACTCTACTAAACAAGAAGCTTTAGAGCGGCAGAAGGTGTGGTTTGATGTTTCTCACTACGCTCATCTGAACGTTAGTGATGTGCTGTCTGGCTACCTCAGACATGTGCATTCTAGCCGTGACTCGGAAATTGAGATGGTGAAGCAACTTTAGCTGAAATATGAGGTATGTTCGCTGACTTTCACCATCTTATATATTCTCTACCAGCCCCTAAGTCTTCGGATTATGATGAATCTGAATGACCTATAGACTTTGTGATATAGGTTGATCCTTTGTCTTAGACTTTTCTTAAACTCAGCTTAACTTTCACCAGTAGTCCCCAAGGGCCGGCTCAATTTTTCATAAATGAGCCGGTACTTAACTTCAGAACTGTCTTGAATCAGTCAAAACAAATAGTTTAATACGGCTCAATATGAAAAAACTTTCATAGGATCATGCATTAGCCCCCAAGTGCTAAGTGTTGTTACTTGTAAAATACTTGGGACTTTAAGCCTGGAAAAAAGAAACTTCTTTGGCAGACATTAGCCCCCAAGTGCCAAGTGTTGTTGCATTTGCAAAGCACTTGGGACTTTAAGCATTATAACTTTTCTTTAAATTTTGGCACACCTGTGCATGTTTGTAGACCGCCCTAACTGAATTGGGCTCTCAATTGACGGATGCAAAGACCCGGCTGGCGGATCAAGAGGCAGAGATAAAGACTGCTAACTCCAAACTCCAATTAAGTCTCTTTGAAAATGAAAAATTGAAGACCAGTTTGACAAACAAGAAGAAATCTTGGGCCGATGAGAAGACCTTGCTGATACAACATGCTGAGACAACAAAGGCGGCTCTTGAGGAGGTTACCACGGAGCTCACCGGCTTAAAAACCATGTGTCTCAAATGGTCTCCGCCATCTTCGGTAAGTCTTTTGCATTAGTCACTTACACTTTATTTTGACCAGGAATATAAGCCGCCTGCTGAGCCTTTGTTAAAAAACACTCACAGGTCCACGAAGTAAAAATCTGAGTCAAGATAGTGTGACAAAACTGAAGGCGGTTTGTACCTTGGTGGAGCAACTGTACACTGGTGCTCAACGAGCACTTTCTACTATATCCCCTGCCAACCAAGGACCCAACCGTTTGAGTGATGTTTTGAAGAAGTTATCGATCTTACCCGCCAGATTTCAAGAGGTCAAACGATCTTGTGCCAGAGTCAGAGCCCTGACTGCCCTAAGCCGCTCCAAAGCCTGGGTGCCAGATTTAGACCCGGTGCATGTGGCTAAGGGGTACCCTACCGTGAAGGAAGACGGGACTCCGTTTGAGCAAGATGACTTTATTGCCTGTGTGAGGGGAGTTCGTCCTCAGGCTACCATTCCTGGTGAAGCGACCAACATCGACAAATATCAGCCGGGTTTTGATATGGAGAATAAAAAGATGGTGACAAGTCTTATCCCGTCGGTTCGTCAACACACTTTTGCCCCGGAAATTGACCCGGCTGGCCTAATTGATGATGAGGCTGAGTTCATTGCTCTGAACGGCTTTGACTGGTCCAATCCCAGCTTCCATCCAGCGGAGGGAGGTGAATCGGCCAGGGAGGAGTTATAACCATCTGAACAATCCAGCTTTTAGCTTAAGACCTGCTTAAGAGACAAAACAGTCTAACCTTTTGGGCTCTCAATGCCTTGTAATAGGTTAGATTGAAAACTGCATATTTTGCCTATGCCATCGTGCATAAGATGTTGCATATGACTCTTTGCCCATGATGTCAATATATATGCATTACATCTATGGTTACATCTGTAATGTTTTAACTTTGTTCCTGTAAAAGATGAAAAAATTGTCCTGGTGGTTTAGCATCGGACGGGTCAAAACACCCGATATATGACTATGAAATTATCATAGTGGAAAAAACAGAACCAGATGTAAGATAAAAAAGGCTGAAAAAACCTTTGATTAACAAAAAAACACAGAGAAATATGTTCATGAATGACACTGTCATACATGTGTTCTTTGAATCTGGACTGCCGGTTTACATGACCCGGATGATGAGGTTGATAACCCAATCTTTTTTAGAAGTCAATACTTCCATATGTCTGATGACTGTTATGCCTTGGCGACTCATTGTCAAATAACCGAGCCGGTTTAATTTGAAACCATACTGATAGTTAGATTTTAGACGACAAAAAATAGTAAGACAAAAGACTAGGCTTCAGACAATGTAAATCAAACATTTAAATAAAATCTGGAGGCTTCTGATTCGAATACGATCAGTAAACCAGACCAAAGGGGTTAAGTGTAACACCCCGGATGTAATTTACCTTATCTGTATTCCAACTCTTGCCGTTTCCGGCACTAAATTATTTTATTTCCTCGTTGTCGGGTTTTGTCTCGTGTGTGTTTTGTCTTTGTCATGCATCTCATATCATGTCATCATGTGCATTGCATTTGCATACGTGTTCGTCTCATGCATCCGAGCTTTTTCCCCGCTGTCTGTTTTGCAATCCGGCGCTTCTATGTCCTCCGGTGGTCCTTTCTACCTCTTTTCATGTGTGGGGGTTAAACATTTCCAGATTGGACCGAGACTTGTCATGCAGCCTAGGTTTACTACCGGTAGACCGCCTGTCAAGTTTCGTGCCATTTGCACTTCGTTTGATACTCCAACGGTTAACCGAGGGACCGAAAAGGCATCTTGTGTGTTGCAGCCCAACACCCTTCCAATTTGTCCAAAAACCCACCAAAACCTCTCCCATCGTCTAGAGCGTTCGATCACGATCGCGTGGCCGCAAACCGCACCTCATTCTGACCTTCCTAGCTCCTCCTACCCCTATTTATAGGTCTCCCCTCGAAATTCCCGGGTCTCTTCCCCCTAACCCTAGTCCTTTCTCCATTCGTGCGCCGGACATGTCCGGTTCACGCCGGACACATCTCCGCCGCCGCCCTCAGCAAACCGGGGGCCGCCATGTGGCGCGCCGCCACCCGCACCCACGCCGGCCTGCTCGGCCCGCTGCGAGCCCCCGGAGCCCATCGGATCTCCCCGCCGCCTGGGAGCTCCCGACGACACGGCGCCTCCCGTCTTCACTTCGCTGCGCCGCGCGTCCGCCTCCCTCACTGATCGCCGCCCCATGCCGGCGAGCGCCGCTCCGCCGCCAACCGAGGCCGACGCTGCCCTCCGCCGCTTTCCTCTCCGGCAGGCGAGCTCCCCTCTGTTCCCGGCGAACAGTACTCCGGCGACCTCTTCTTCCCTGATGAACCTCGGATCGCGTGCAAATCTCAGATCTGGAATTTCGGTCGACTTTTTTGACCCTAAACCCTAGCATATTTGCTATCTTTGACATGCCATAACTCTGCATCCGTAGCTCCGATTCGTGCGTATAGCATATCAAAATGTTCGTCTCGACGAGTACATCATTTCATCTCGTTGCATCATTTTCATTTGAGCTCATCTTGATGCCCGAAATGCTGTTGGAAGAGGGCTATGTGATGAATTTGTCCGATCTGTTTCAGCAAATGGCATTTTGTCATTTTTGCCATGATTAATGTGTGCATGCTATGATCCTGAACTCTACATGTGTTTTGTTAAATGCCATGCCATATTTACAGGGGTGCTTGCCATGTATTTTTGTGATATTTGTGGTGACTAGCACAAGCTTGCAAAGTAGCGTAATCGGTAATGCTGATTTCAGGGACTTAGTTTTTCACTAAGTCCTTGTTCTGTTTTTGTTGTTATGCCATATGTTCATGTTGTTTCCTAGTGATCCATGCCTCTTTTGAGGATGATCAGTAAGGATGTTTTGTTAATATTGTGGTTCTCTATTCGTCCATGTTCCTTTTTACATTTATGGAGCACCCTAGCTTAAGTCAGTCGAGCTCTACTTTTGCTATAAATTGATCCTGGCAGATTGTTGACATGTTTAGCGATTTTGCCGAGGATGTTGCTATTGATCCGTGCATGCTATATTGTTGTTCTTGCCATTTCTAGATTCTATGCCAGTATTATTGATGGGTGCATGCTTAGTTTGTCATGACATGCTCTGTAGTGAGTGCATCGAGCTCGTAAACATGCCTACTCGTTGACTGATTTGCATGCTCCAGTTTTTCACTAAGTCTGAATCTGTTTATGTTTTTGCCATGTTCACATGCTTGCAATTGTATTTTCTGATCCCTTTTGGCTCAAGGTCACTAAGGGACTTTTGTTAAGTGCTTTGAGTAGCTTCATGCCATGCCTTGCTTTGCCATGTTAAGTTCCTGTTGCATGTAGTGTTCATGCTCTAAAGTGTGCTTCCTGATGATAAATTCCAGACTTGTGTTAATTTCACTAAGTCTGAAACCTGTTATCGTTTGCTCTTTTGCCATGCTTGTTTGAACCTATTAATGGATGAATTAGCCATAGCTAAGTTTTCATCTTTTGTCAAGCATCATGAGTGGATCCCTTCCATGTATTTTGTTTGCCATGTTTGAGTGTTGTAACATATTTATCTTGATGCATTTAGTTGGTCACTTGCTGATTATCGCAGACCGGTGCCATATTTGTTTTGCTTGCCATTTCCAAACCGTGCATCTGATTCCAGTGATATTTATATTGATTTCAACCGAAATCACCTCACCTTTCCAGTGGCACTCTTGGATTTCCCTGTTGAGGCCAGGTTCAATCATTGATTGTCAAATCTTGCATATGCATCACATATCGCTTCCCGCATAGCATACCATGTTTGCATCATGTTGCTTGAGCATTGCACGTGGTTGATTGTGTTCCTTTTGCTTGTTGTCTTGTTTGGGTAGAGCCGGGAGACGAGTTCGTGAACAAGGAGACCGTTGAGTTCGCTTTCGAGGATCAAGTCAACTCTGACAACTTTGCAGGCAAGATGACCATACCCTCGAAATCACTTCTATCTTTGCTTGCTAGATGCTCGCTCTTTTGCTATGCCTATGCTACAATACCTACCACTTGCTTATCATGCCTCCCAAAATTCCATGTCAAACCTCTAACCCACCATGTCCTAGCAAACCGTTGTTTGGCTATGTTACCGCTTTGCTCAGCCCCTCTTATAGCGTTGCTAGTTGCAGGTGAAGATTAGAGATCGTTCCTTATTGGAACATTGTTTATTGTTGGGATATCACCATATTATCTTGTTTATATTAATGCATCTATATACTTGGTAAAGGGTGGAAGGCTCGGCCTTATGCCTAGTGTTTTGTTCCACTCTTGCCGCCCTAGTTTCCGTCATATCGGTGTTATGTTCCTGGATTTTGCGTTCCTTACACGATTGGGTTATAATGGGAACCCCTTGACGGTTCGCCTTGAATAAAACTCTTCCAGCAACGCCCAACATTGGTTTTACCATTCGCCACCTAGCCTTTTTCCCTTGGGTTTCGCGGACTCAAGGGTCGTCTTTATTTTAACCCCCCCGGGCCAGTGCTTCTCTAAGTGTTGGTCCAACTGAGCGATGTCCGGGGCTACCAGGGGCAACTCTGGGCTAGCCTACCCGACGTCTTGCTCATCCGTGTGCCCTGAGAACGAGATATGTGCAGCTCCTATCGGGATTTGTCGGCACATCTGGGTGGTGTTGCTGGTTTAGTTTTACCATTGTTGAGGATGTCTTGTAACCGGGATGCCGAGCCTGATCGAATTGTTTTGGGAGAAGGAATATCCTTCGTTGACCATGAGAGCTTGTGATGGGCTAAGTTGGGACTCCCCTGCAGGGTTTTGAACTTTCGAAAGCCGTGCCCGCGGTTATGGGCAGATGGGAATTTGTTAATGTCCGGTTGTAGATAACCTGAAACTTAACTTAATTAAAATGAACCAACCGCGTGTGTAACCGTGATGGTCTCTTCTCGGCGGAGTCCGGTAAGTGAACACGGTGTTGGAGTAAATGCTTGACGTAGGTTGTTCTAGGATCACTTCTTGATCATAGTTGTTCGACCGTGCTTTTGCCTTCTCGCTCTCTTTTGCGAATAGGTTAGCCACCATATATGCTAGTCGCTTGCTGCAGCTCCACATCATACCTTGTCTAACCTATAAGCTTAAATAGTCTTGATCGCGAGGGTGCGAGATTGTTGAGTCCCTGTGACTCACAAATTACTTCCAAACCAGATGCAGGGACCGATGGTACCGCTCCAGACGATGCGCTTGAGCTCAAGTGCGAGTTCAATGAAGACTCTCGCCATTACTACGTGTCTTTCCCAGATGATCAGTAGTGGTGCCCAGTTGGGGCGATCAGGGACTTTGTCGCAATGTGGGGGTTGATCTTTATTTTGGTACCGTAGTCGGACCATGAGTGTATTGGATGATTGTATTGTTATTCATGTATTTGTGTGACGTGGCGAGTGTAAGCCAACTATGTATATTTTCCCCTTTTAATTATTTACATGGGTTGTTGTGAAGATTACCTTACTTGCGACATTGCTTTCAATGCGGTTATGCCTCCAAGTCGTGCTTCGACACGTAGGAGATATAGCCGCATCGAGGGTGTTACATTAAGCTAAGATTCGAATACAATCATATAGCCCCCAGTGGCTTTGGTGTTGCGCCGATCAAGAGGGTACCGACAGCTATGTTCTCTTTGGTTCGAATATGAACTATGTTTGAACAGGAAAGGTTTTTAACAACCTAATTCGAATACAATCCAAGTCGGACCCGAAAGGGGTGAAGCTATGATTCGGATACGATTAGGAAGCCTCCTAGTGAGTTTGGCTTTGCGCCGATCAAGAGGGTTATGACAACTATGTTCTCTTTGGTTCGAATACGACCTATGTTTGAACAGGAAGCACCCAAGTGACCATGAGGTTTATGGCTAGATTCAAATACGATCATGAGCCGGACCAAAAAGGTTAAACTAGATTCGGATACCATCAGCCCCCTAATGGTCACTATAAATAATGAGAATAATAAAGATATATGATCATTGAAAGGGAAAAGGACAGAGGTCCCGCTTCATTACTTATCATAATATATACAACATCAAAGTATGTACATGATGAGAGCCGGTGGCTTAAGTATAGTATGGCCGAAGCTGAGCAATGTTCCACGGCCGGCGGGTCTCCTCCTCCGACTTACGTGAGTCTTTGTGCTCTCGAACGTCAATGAGGTAATATGATCCGTTGTTTAAGCTCTTGCTGACCACAAAGGGTCCTTCCCAAGGCGGGGATAGCTTGTGTGCATCAGATAGATCCTAGATGAGCCGGAGCACCAGGTCACCTTCTTGAAAGGTTCTGGACTTAACCAGGCGGCTGTAATAACGGTGCAGGTCCTATTGATAGATTGCGGATCGAGCCGCTGCCAAATCTCTCTACTCATCTAACAAGTCAAGTGCATCCTGTCGGGCTTGTTCACTATCAGCTTCAACATAAGCCGCCACGCGAGGCGAGTCATGACGGATGTCACTAGGCAGAACTGCTTCTGCTCTGTAAACCATGAAGAAAGGTGTATAACCTGTAGACCTGTTAGGAGTGGTATTGATACTCCATAGCACCGAGGGTAATTCCTCTACCAAACAACCCGGCGTCCATTGTAAAGGAACCATAAGGCGGGGTTTGAGACCTTTTAGGATTTCCTGATTTGCTCTCTCAGCTTGACCATTGGATTGGGCGTGAGCTACTGACGAAACACCAAGCCAGATATGCTGATGTTGACAAAACTCCTCCATAGCACCTTTGGACAGATTAGTGCCATTGTCAGTTATAATGCTATGTGGAAAACCAAAGAGAAAGATCACCTTTTTCACACTTGCTCACCGGCTCTGCCTCAACCCATTTCGTGAATTTGTCAACTGCTAACAAAAGATGTGTCTTTTTATCCTTGGATCTTTTGAAAGGTCCAACCATATCAAGCCCCCAAACCGCAAATGGCCAAGTGATTGGAATCATCCACAATTCTTGAGCCAGTACGTGTGCTTGTCATGCGAACTTTTGACATCCATCGCACCTACTGACCAGATCCTCCGCATCAGCATGAGCCGTTAGCCAGTAAAAGCCATGACGAAAAGCTTTAGCCATAAGAGACTTTGATCCGGCATGATGGCTACAATCTCCTTCATGGATCTCACGAAGAATCTCTTGACCTTCTTCAGGGGAGACACATCGTTGAAATGTTCCAGTAACAATGCGATGATATAACTCACCATTGGAAATTGTCATTGACTTAGACCGCCGGGTTATCTGTCTCGCCAAGGTCTCATCCTCTGGCAACTCGCCCCGGGTCATGTAAACCAAATATGGCACTGTCCAATCTGGAATGACATGAAGAGCCGCCACCAACTGTGGCTCCGGGTCAGGAACGGCCAAGTCTTCCTCTGTAGGCAACTTGACAGAAGGGTTATGTAAAACATCTAAAAAGGTATTAGGTGGCACCAGATTACGCTGAGATCCCAACCGGCTTAAGGCATCCGTCGCTTCGTTCTTTCTGCGATCAATGTGTTCCACCTGATACCCCTTGAAGTGCCCAGCCACAGCGTCCACCTCTTGATGATAAGCCGCAATGAGAGGGTCCTTGGAATCCCACTTGTCTGACACCTCCTGAGCCACCAAATCTGAGTCGCCAAGGCATCGTACCCGACTTATACTCATCTCTTTAGCCATTCAAAGACCATGGAGCAAGGCCTCATATTCTGCTGCGTTGTTAGTACAAGGAAACATCAATCGCAACACATTACAAAAATTGTCACCTCGAGGAGAAATTAAAATAACACCAGCCCCCGAGCCTTCCAACTGTCTGGACCCATCAAAATGAATCGTCCAATATGTGTTGTCTGGCTTTTCTTCAGGTGTCTGCAACTCCGTCCAATCATTAATGAAATCGACCAGCGCTTGAGATTTGATCGCAGTACGTGGCACATACTTTAATCCATGAGACCCAAGTTCAATGGCCCACTTGGCGACTCGTCCTGTGGCTTCTCTATTTCGAATAATATCTCCTAACGGAGCAGAGCTAACCATAGTGATAGGGTGACCCTGAAAGTAATGCTTGAGCTTTCGGCTTGCCATGAACACCCCATAAACAAGCTTCTACCAATGTGGATACCTTTGCTTAGATTCAATGAGCACCTCACTGACGTAGTAAACCGGCCGTTGAACTAGATGTTCCTTGCCAACCTCCTCGCGCTCCACAAAAATGGCCACACTGACAGCACGTGAGTTAGCAGCCACAGATAACAACAATGGTTCCTTCTCAACGGGAGCAGCAAGAATCGGCGGCTCAGCGAGTTGTCTCTTCAGATCTTCAAAAGCAGAGTTAGTACTGTCACTCCAAACAAAGTCATCTACCTTTTTCATCATTTGATACAATGGCATAGCCTTCTCGCCCAGCCGGCTTACAAACCGGCTTAAAGCTGCGACACGACCCGCCAGCCGCTGAATGTCATTGATGCACGCCGGTTTAGCCAAAGATGTAATTGCCTTTATTTTCTCCGGGTTAGCCTCAATGCCTCTATTAGACACCAAAAAACCCAAGAGCTTGCTAGCCGGGACTCCAAAAACACACTTGGTTGGGTTAAGCATCTTCTTGTAGACCCGGAGGTTATCCAAGGTTTCCTTCAGATCATCTACCAAGGTTTCCTTCTCTCTGGATTTCACCACTATATCATCCACATAAGCATGAACATTACACCCAATCTTTTTTATGAAGGCAATTCTGTACACACCGCTGATAAGTCACCTGGGCACTCTTAAGCCCAAAAGGCATAGACACATAGCAGAAGGCTCCAAATGGAGTGATGAAAATTGTCTTCTCCTGGTCCTTAACTACCATCTTGATCTGATGATAACCAGAATAAGCATCCAAAAAACTCAAATGCTCACAACCCGCCGTAGCATCAATGATTTGATCAATACGAGGGAGAGCAAAAGGGTCAGCCGGACAAGCCTTGTTTAAATCTGTGTAATCCACACACATGCGCCAGGTGCCGTTCTTTTTAAGCACAAGCACCGGGTTAGCCAACCACTCTAGGTGAAAAACTTCAACAATGAACCCGGCCGCCAAGAGCCGGGCCACCTCTTCTCCGATAGCCTTGCGCCTTTCCTCGTTAAACCGCCGAAGAAATTGACGGACCAGCTTAAACTTTGGATTAATATTGAGAGTGTGCTCAGTGAGTTCTCTCGGTACACCCGGCATGTCAGAAGGCTTCCATGCAAAGATGTCCCAGTTCTCACGGATGAACTCGATGAGCGCTCTTTCCTATTTTGGATCCAAATTAGCACTAATAATGAACTCTTTGGATGAGTCGCCAGGCATGAAATCAATCATCTTGGTGTCATCAGCTGACTTGAATTTCAGCACCGGCTCATGCTCCGTAGTTCGCTTCTTCAAAGATGTCATGTCTGCCGGGACAACATTATCCTTATAAAACTTCAATTCCTCTCTTGCACAAACAGACTCGGCATAAGCGACATCACCTTCTTCACATTCCAAGGCTATTTTCCGGCTTCCATGTACTATGATAGTGCCTTTATAACCCGGCATTTTGAGCTGCCGATACACATAACACTACCGAGCCATGAACTTAGCATAAGCTAGCCGTCCAAACAGAGCGTGATATGGGCTTTTGATCTTAACCACATCGAAAGTTAACTTCTCAGCCCTAGAATCATACTCATCCCCAAAGGCTACTTCCAGCTCAATCTTACCAACTGGGTACGCCGACTTACCAGGCACTACCCCATGAAAAACAGTGTTGGATGTTTTAAGACTCTTATCAGTTAACCCCATGCGACGGAACGTCTCATAATAGAGGATGTTGATGCTACTGCCTCCCTCCATGAGCACTTTAGTGAACTTATATCCACCAACCTGAGGCGCCACCACCAAAGCCAGATGACCCAGATTATCAACCCAGGGAGGGTGATCCTCCCTACTCCACACAATAGGCTGTTCAGACCATCTCAAATAACGTGGAACCGCTGGCTCAACAGCATTTACAGCCCTCTTATGAAGCTTCTGATCCCTCTTTCACAAACTGGTGGTAAACATGTGGTACTGCCCACTGTTCAGCTGTTTTGGGTTACTCTGATACCCAGACTGTTGTTGTTGTTGCTGATTGCCCTGGCCGCATTGCTGATTATAGCCGCCTTGACTACCCGGATGGCCCTGGCCCTGAAAACCGCCACATCTTGAGTCAGCGCCCGGGCCATGAAAGCCGCCACCACCTGAGCCGCCACCAGGTCCGTGGTTACCATCGAATATGTTAGAATTCTTAAAAGCCTTCATGATCGTACAGTCTTTCCATAGATGGGTGGCTGGCTTCTCCCGGGTGTCGTGTCTTGGACAAGGTTTGTTTAGCAGCTGCTCAAGGGTGGGACTAGACCTGCCAGACTGAGGAGGTGGCCTCCCCTTGCATCGTTGATTGTTGCCATGTGCGCTAGCATTAGCCACAAACTCTAGACTACTGTCAGCCTTACGTTTATTACCTCCTTGATTCACCGGGTTGTGCTAGTGACCTTTGCCATTGTCGTTCTTCTTCCCCTTCCCTGTCTTCTCTGCATCAGACGCGGGATCCTTGGTACTATCAGAATCGGCGTACTTGGCGAGAGCCGCCATCGGCTGGCCCCTATCATTACAGTCACACTTGAGCCGCCCTAGTTTCTGTTTCAGAGGTTCAAAACGGCAATTTTTCTCCAACATTAAGACCGCGGAGCCGGCATCCGTCTTATCAGATTAATGTACTATTTCCTTGACCCGGCGCACCCAATGGGCCATGGATTCGCCTTCCTTTTGCTTGCAGTTTGTCAGGTCCACGATCGATATGGGCTGTTTACAGGTATCTTTAAAGCTCTGAATGAACCGGGCCTTTAACTCCACCCATGAGCCGATGGAGTTGGGCGGCAACCCCTTTAACAAAGTACGAGCTGTTCCATCCAACATCATGGTGAAGTATTTGGCCATTGCTGCATCACTGACCTCTAATAATTTGATGGCCATCTTGTAACTTTCAATCCATGCTCCGGGCTGCAGGTCGGCTGTGTAATTGGGCACCTTACGAGGCCCCTTAAAGTCCTTTGGCAAACGCTCATTACGCAGAGCGGCACAAGACAAGGGTCTCCTCCTGTCCTTGTGGCCACCCCTGCTTCAACAAAGGTCATTGGATAAACTAGAAAAGCTTGGTGAGCCGCCTGCTCAGCCGCCTATTGAACCGCCCGTTCAGCCTCTTGACGGATCGTCTCCTGATCCACCAAGTTTAAGGCTCCGCCCGGGGCCGGGTCACACCCGCATGGTTGGTTACGGCACTGGGCGTTGCTTGACATGGCCGTTGAGTCCATATGCCTGCTATAGCTTGGGCTCCGGCTTGGGTGAGGGGTTGAATGGATTCTATCTCGACTATATGAGTATGCATCCTGCTGTGCCAGAGCTGTCTAAAGAAGCTCTCTGACCCTACGTGTTTCGATCCCCGTCGGAGAGTCACCTTCCATCGGGAGAGCCACCAAACGAGCCAACGCAACAATTAAATTCTCCAAAGGGTTAGAGAAGTGACCCGGTGGTATTGGTGTGTAGTGAGGCGGAGCAGTATTCACACGTGGTGGTTCCATGGCCCGCTGTTGAACCGGCGCCCCAGTCCCGGGTGTTGTGATCCGGTTTGCCTCCGGCGGGTTACTAGGACCAGCCCCGGGTGTATGAAAAAGGTTCCTAGGATTGTAAGTCAGAGGCATACATGATTGAGCCTTCTAGTGCCTTCTCCTCATGACCTCGTTCGACGCGTTGAGATCCACTGAGAGCGGGAAAGTCTCCTCTTGAAGTTGCTGAGCACGTGCATCCAGAGCCGCCCGTTCCGCGGCCATCCTGACATCTTCCGCCGCTATATTTTCCTTGGCTTGCACTACCTATCCGCGTAGCCGTGGTACCTTAGCGTCATGCTGATCCTTATCCACCGGCTCAACCACAGCAGTCAACAGGGCCGTCATCCTATCCATGAGGTCCATTAGCACCTGAGCCGGTGGGCGCGCGGGGTCTCCTGATCTGGCCGCTGTTGACTCGGTGGTTATTGCCGCCGCAGCTGTAGAATTCTGACCAGGTTGAGTGCCAGCCATGAAGACTCCGACTCGATTTGGCGGCTCAAAGGGGTCCGGAATACTGTTACCATCGGAACAGCCCCCAAGCACGCCATCTTGTAGTTGATACAAAGACTCTATCTCGCCCGTGGACGACTCGTCATCAGAGCAAACAGCCATCTCACCGCCAGTCACCGATCCTTCAGAAAATTCCCCTCCATGGATGCAACCCACGAAGGCTAGCCTCACGGTCGGTGCAGATGTCCGGCTCAGGGCCTGGCTCGCCGATCCGGCCGATGAAGACGTGGATTCTGCCGAAGGGGACCCGGTACCTGTACTCGATTGAGCTGGCATCAGGGCCCCAGCCTTCGTCATCGATGTAGAGCTTGCCGCGACGACTCTTGGTCATCCGGCCCATAGCGTATCCCTTGAGCCCTTCGAACTTGCTCTTCAAGAACTCAAATCCACCGTGCGCTGGCCCCACGGTGGGCGCCAACTGTCATGGAATTGTCACGACAGATGTCCTAGTGAAAGGACTTAGTCGTGGAGCCATCGCAACTAGGAAGCTTAAAGGGGTTAATCGGGACAAAGGACACGAGAGGTTTATACTGGTTCAGCCCCTTACGGTGAAGGTAAAGCCTAGTCCGGTTGATGTGGTATTGCTAGATTTCGATGACCAGGGAGCGAATACACTATGCCTGGCTCTCGATTTTATGATACTTGCCCTAAGCCGCCGCCGGGTTGTCCCCTTATATACACAGGTAGACGCCTGGCGGCCTACAGAGTCCTGGCCGGCTCATACAACGAGTCTGGCTCGGTGACTTCTTTTACATGCCTTTCTTTACAAGTCTTAACTATACATGGCGGTTTACAATTACAGGCCTTAAGCCGCCTTTGGGCCTGGGCCAACTACAAGTTTTATAATAACCCATCGCCTTATATATTTGCTGGGCTTCTTTTAATAACCTGCCATGAAGATTGACCCGGCCCCTCATGGGCAGGTCATACCTGGTAGTCATATTCCCAACAGGTTTTGTTTGGCCAACTTGATCTATTTATCTTGCAATGGGAAGAGGTGCTTCGTAGTGGATTCGATCTTACGGTGCTTGATCCCAGTGACAGAAAGGGAAACGATATGTATGTATCATTGCTACTAAGGATAAAACGATGGGGTCTATATCTACATAGATAGATCTTGTCTATATCATGTCATCATTCTTATTGCATTACTCCATTTTTCCATGAACTTAATACACTAGATGCATGCTGGATAGCGGTCGATGTGTGGAGTAATAGTAGTAGATGCAGGCAGGAGTCAGTCTACTAATCTTGGACGTGATGCCTATATAATGATCATTGCCTGGATATCGTCATGATTATTTGAAGTTCTACCAGTTGCCCAACAGTAATTTGTTTACCCACCATTTGCTATTTTTCTCGAGAGAAGCCACTAGTGAAACCTACGGCCCCCAGGTCTTCTTTCTCATATATTTGCCTTTGCGATCTACCTTTTTCTTGCATTTATTTTCAGATCTACTAAACCAAAAATACAAAAATATCTCGCTGCATTTTATTTCTATTTATTTTATTTAGCGTTCGGTCTATCAATCTATTACAACTTTTTCCCGTCAACACACCATCTAGGGCACCGTTACCCGAAAGGGATTGACAACCCCTTTAACACGTTGGGTTGCGAGTGGTTGTTATTTGTGTGCAGGAGTTGTTTACGTTGTGTTGCTTGGTTCTCCTACTGGTTCGATAACCTTGGTTTCATATCTGAGGGAAATACCTACCGCCGCTGTGTTGCATCATCCCTTCCTCTTTGGGGAAGTACCGACGTAGCTGCAAGCGACATCAAAAGGAATTTTTGGTGCTGTTACCGGGGAGGATCTTCAACATATACCAGGTTCCCAATCACAAATCTCATCTCCTCGGAATTTACATTATTTGCCATTTGCCTCTCGTTTTCCTCTCCCCCACTTCACAAAAAATTGCCATTTTATTCGCCTCTCTTTTTCCGTTCGCCGTTTTCTTGTTAGATCTATCCTTTACTTGCAATCATGAGTGATTTCGGTATGGCACCAACAGATGATGGCCTAACTCCTAAAATTGGATGTACATGCAATCTGGATGGTAAAACTTTTATCTTGGGGTAAGGGAACATTATGGGAAAAGAACGTATCCAAGAATGTTTCAACTGTGTTGGAAATTTAAGTCTTGATGATGCTCCTATACTTATGCGGATGCTATTTCAGCACTAGTTCTGAAGCTCGAAAGTAAATTTATTCGTACTCATCCTACTTTGCAAAGATTGTTAGATTCCTGAAATAGAGAATCCTAGAGCCAAAAAGTTGGCCACTCTCATTCTGATGAATGAGTTTGACTACATAATTCGAGAAGCTAGGGAAATATTTGAATTTTATGGTATGAATCGTGAAAAACCCGTGATAGATGAAATTCTTTATAATAGTGACTATGCACTAAGGCATTTGCTTGGGGGTAATAAGATATTTGATGAGAATCTTAAAAAGGAGGTCCCAGTTCTAGATATAATCCAACAATTTTTAATAATGTTTATCAACACCAATCTTGGATTGTTGCGGGAAATCAAAGGGGTTATGATGAAAACCAACTAAGGAATGCTAAAGTTTCCATGGATAATATGTTTTATGTTGTGTTTACAAAACCCCATGATGAAAACTCCTCTAAGAAAATTAAGAAGAAGAAGGATGACAAAACTTAGATCCTTGCTTTATGCCTAGGTAAGGGCGTAAAACTATAGCACTTGTTGGGGGTATGACTATTAGATATGACCTGCCCAGGAGGGGCCGGGTCATCTTTATGGCGCTTCATCTAAATGAAGCCCATGAGTATATTAAAGATGGTGATTCGTACACAGGCTTGTTAAAAGGGCCAAACCCGAAGGCATCTTAAGGCCCATAAGTGTAAACCGCCATGCATACGTAAACTTGTAATGTAAGGCATGTAAGATACGTCACCGAGACAAACACGTTGTATTAGCCGGCCGGGACTCTGTAGGCCGTAGGGCGTCAACCCATGTATATAAGGGGACGACCCGGCAGCGGCTTAGGGAAAGAGACAATAACTCAAGAGCCAGGAAAAGCGTGTTTGCTCCCTGGTAATTGAAACCCTAGCAATACCACCTCAAACTAGACTAGGCCTTTACCTTCACCGTAACGGGCCGAACCAGTATAAATTCCTCGTGTCTTTTGTCCCGTTTAACCCCTTTGAGCTAACATCGTCGCAATGGTTCCACAACTAAGTCCTTCCATGAGGACATCTGCCGTGACACTTCCATGACAGTTGGCGCCCACCATGGGGCCAGTGCACTGTGGTTTTGAGTTCTTGAAGGGCAGCTTCGAAGGGATCAAGGGATACGCTGTGGGCCGGATGACCAAGAGTCATTGTGGAAAGCTCTACATCGACGATGCAGGCTAGGGCCCCGAGGTCGGCTCAATTGAGTATGGGTACCGGGTCCCCTTCGGCGGAATCCACGTCTTCATCGGCAAGATCAGCGAATCGGGCCCTGAGTCGGACATCTGCACCGACATCATCGAGATGGCTCAGCGTGCACGACCCACCCGGGTTAGACCCGCCGTGAAGCATGCCTTTGTTGGATGTATCCATGGGGCTGAGTTTGAAGGCTCTGTGTCTGGCGGTGAGACGACCATCTACTCCGATGGTGACTCGTCCACAGGCAAAGCCAATTCGATGTATCAATTGCAAGATGGACGGCTTGGGGGCTGTTCCAAGGGCGACAGTATTCCAGACCCCCACGAGCCGCCGGACAGAGTGGCGATTTTCATGGCTGGCACACAACCGTTTCTTGGTTCAACAGCCGCTGCGGCCATGACTTCCAGTGCAGCGGCGGTAACAACGGCCGGTGCTGGGGGGTCAGCTCGCCTGCCGGCTCAAGTTTTAACAGATCTGTTGGATGATTTGGCGACTCTGATGGGAGTGGAAGTAACTGCAGACAACCAGGAACATCATAAGGCAGATGTGGCTAAGTTGTGTGATGAGATAGCGCAAGCTAAGGCGGAATTGGC
Source organism: Triticum urartu (assembly GCF_003073215.2). NCBI lineage: Eukaryota > Viridiplantae > Streptophyta > Magnoliopsida > Poales > Poaceae > Triticum > Triticum urartu. Next base: position 181,755,785 of record NC_053023.1, read on the forward strand.
AGCGGAAAATACCAGGATGGTTGCAGAACGGGCTGTTTTGAATGCCCAAGCGCAGCGGATTCAAGCAGATTCGTACCGGCCTATAGTGGATCAGAACGCTTCAAACGAAGTCTTGAGGAGAAAATGCCAGAGTCGTCTGCCCTCGATTTATGAGTCAAGGAACCTCTTCAACACACCCAGAGCGGGGGCTAGTAACCCGCTGGTGATAAACCAGACACTTGAGGCACTAGTGGGTGGGGCGACGGGTCAGCCGCGCATAGTGATACGTCTCCAACGTATCTATAATTTTTTATTGCTCCATGCTCTATTATCTACTATTTTGGACATTATTGGGCTTTATTATCCACTTTTATATTATTTTTGGGACTAGCCTATTAACCGGAGGCCCAGCCCAGAATTGCTATTTTTTTGCCTGTTTTAGGGTTTCGAAAAAAAGGAATATCAAACGGAGTCCAAACGGAATGAAACCTTTAGGAACGTGATTTTATCATCGAATACAACTCAGGAGACTTGGACCCTACGTCAAGCCACGTAACAGGAGCCCACGAGGTAGGGGGCGCGCCTACACCCCCCCAAACACGCCCTCCACCCTCGTGGGTCCCCTATTGCTCCACCGACGTACTTCTTCCTCCTATATATACCCACGTACCCCCAAATGATCAGAGAAGGAGCCAAAACCCTAATTCCACCGCTGTAACTTTCTGTATCCATGAGATCCCATCTTGGGGCCTGTTCCGGAGCTCCGCCGGAGGGGGCATCGATCACGAAGGGCTTGTACATCAACACCATAGCCTCAACGATGAAGTGTGAGTAGTTTACTTCAGACCTATGGGTCCATAGTTAGTAGCTACATGGCTTCTTCTCTATTTTTGGATCTCAATACAATGTTCTCCCCCTCTCTTGTGGAGATCTATTCAATGTAATCTTCTTTTTGCGGTGTGTTTGTTGAGATCGATGAATTGTGGGTTTATGATCAAGTCTATCTATGAATAATATTTGAATCTTCTCTAAAAATTTTTTATGTATGATTGGTTATCTTTGCAAGTCTCTTCGAATTATGAGTTTGGTTTGGCCTACTAGATTGATCTTTCTTGCAATGGGAGAAGTGCTTAGCTTTGGGTTCAATCTTGCGGTGTCCTTTCCCGGCGACAGTAAGGGCAGCAAGGCACGTATTGTATTGTTGCCATCGAGGATAACAAGATGGGGTTTTATTCATATTGCATGAGTATATCCCTCTACATCATGTCATCTTGCTTAAGGCGTTACTCTGTTTTTAACTTAATACTCTAGATGCATGATGGATAGCGGTCGATGAGTGGAGTAATGTTAGTAGATGCTGGCAGGAGTCGATCTACTTGTCTCGGGCGTGATGCCTATATACATGATCATACCTAGATATTCTCATAACTATGCTCAATTCTGTCAATTGCTCAACAGTAGTTTGTTCACCCATCGTAGAATACTTATGCTCTCGAGAGAAGCCACTAGTGAAACCTATGGCCCCCGAGTCTATCTTTATCATCTCAATCTCCTACTACTTAGTTATTTACTTTGCTATTTCCTTTGCTATTTCCTTTGCCTTTATTTTACTTTGCATCTTTATCATAAAAATACCTAAAATATTATCTTTATCATATCTATCAGATCTCACTCTCGTAAGTGGCCCCATAGGGATTGACAACCCCTATTTGCGTTGGTTGTGAGGATTTATTTGTTTGTGCAGGTACGAGGGACTTGCATGTAGCCTCCTACTGGATTGATACCTTGGTTCTCAAAAACTGAGGGAAATACTTAAGCTACTTTGTTGCATCATCCCTTCCTCTTCGGGGAAAACCAACGCAGTGCTAAAAGAGGTAGCAAGAAGGATTTCTGGCACCGTTGCCGGGGAGGTCTACGCAAAAGTCAACATACCAAGTACCCATCACATACCCTTATCTCCCGCGTTACATTATTCACCATTTGCCTCTCGTTTTCCTCTCCCCCCAATTCACCCTTGCTATTTTATTCGCCCTCTCTCTCTATCCTCCCTCTCTATTTGCCCATTTTGTCCGCTTTCTTTTTGTTTGCTTGTGTGTTAGTTTGCTTGTTTGTCGCGATGGCTCAAGATAATACTAAATTGTGTGACTTCACCAATACCAAGAACAATGATTTATTAGCACTCTGATTGCTCCTCTTACCGATGTTGAATCTTGTGAAATTAATACTACTTTGTTGAATCTTGTCATGAAAGATCCGTTCTTCGGCCTTCCTAGTGAAGATGCCGCTACCAATCTAAATAGCTTCGTTTATTTGTGTGACATGCAAAATAAGAAATATGTGGATACTGATATTGTTAAATTGAAGTTATTTCCATTTTCGCTTAGATATCGTGCTAAAGCTTGGTTTTCGTATTTGCCTAAAAATAGTATTGATTCATGGAACAAGTGCAAAGATGCTTTTATCTCTAAGTATTTTCCTCCCACTAAGATCATCTCTCTTAGAAACGATATTATGAACTTTAAGCAACTTGATCATGAACATGTTGCACAAGCTTGGGAGAGAATGAAATTAATGATACGTAATTGCCCTACTCATGGTTTAAATTTGTGGATGATTATACAAAAAAATTATGCCGGATTGAATTTTGCTTCCAGAAATCTTTTAGATTCGGCCGCGGGAGGCACTTTTATGGAAATCACTTTAGGAGAAGCTACTAAACTCCTAGATAATATTATGGTTAATTATTCTCAATGGCACACTGAAAGATCTACTAATAAAAAGGTGCATGCGATAGAAGAAATTAATGTTTTAAGTGGAAAGATGGATGAACTTATGAAATTATTTGCTAATAAGAGTGTTTGTTCTGATCCTAATGATATGCCCTTGTCTACTTTTATTGAGAATAATAATGAATCTATGGATGTGAATTTTGTTGGTAGGAACAATTTTGGTAACAACACGTATAGAGGAAATTTCAATCCTAGGCCTTATCCTAGTAATCCCTCTAATAATTATGGTAATTCCTACAACAATTCTTATGGAAATTATAATAAGATGCCCTCTGATTTTGATTCTAATATTAAAGAATTTATTACTTCGCAAAAGAATTTTAATGCTATGATTGAAGAAAAATTGCTTAAGATTGATGATTTGGCTAGGAATGTTGATAGAATTGCTCTTGATGTTGATTCTTTGAAACTTAGATCTATTCCACCTAAGCATGATATCAATGAGTCTCTCAAAGCCATGATAATTTCCATTGACGAGTGCAAAGAAAGAACCGCTAGGATGCATGCTAAGAAAGATGCCTTTATAAAAGCATGTTCTTCTAGTTCCTATGAAAATAATGATGAAGATATAAACGTTATTGATGTGTCCCCTATTAAATCTTTGTTTTGCAATATGAATCTTGATAATGATGGGACTGAATATGATCCACCTTTACCTAGAAGGCGTTCTAAGAATTCTGAATCTTTTGATCTTGATACTAAATTTGATAAAAGTGGGATTGAAGAAATTAAAACCCTAGATGTTGCTAAACACACCATTATGGATTTCAAGGAATTTAACTATGAAAATTGCTCTTTGATTGATTGTATTTCCTTGTTGCAATCCGTGCTGAATTCTCCTCATGCTTATAGTCAAAATAAAGCGTTTACTAAACATATGGTTGATGCCTTGATGCAATCTTATGAAGAAAAACTTGAATTGGAAGTTTCTATCCCTAGAAAACTTTATGATGAGTGGGAACCAACTATTAAAATTAAAATTAAAGATCATGAATGCTATGCTTTATGTGATTTGGGTGCTAGTGTTTCCACGATTCCAAAGACTTTGTGTGATTTGTTAGGTTTCCGTGATTTTGATGATTGCTCTCTAAACTTGCACCTTGCGGATTCCACTATTAAGAAACCTATGGGAAGAATTAATGATGTTCTTATTGTTACAAATAGGAATTATGTTCCCGTAGATTTTATTGTTCTTGACATAGATTGCAATCCTTCATGTCCTATTATTCTTGGTAGACCTTTCCTTAGAATGATTGGTGCAATTATTGATATGAAGGATGGAAATATTAGATTCCAATTTCTGTTAAGGAAAGGCTTGGAACACTTTCCTAGAAAGAAAATTAAATTACCTTATAAATCTATTATGAGAGCCACTTATGGATTGCCTACCAAAGATGGCAATACCTAGATCTATTCTTGCTTGTTATGCCTAGCTAGGGGCGTTAAACGATAGCGCTTGTTGGGAGGCAACCCAATTTTATTTTTATTCCTTGCTTTTTGCTCCTGTTTACTAATAAATAAATTATTTAGATTCTGTTTTGGTTGTGTTTTTTGTGTTTAATTAGTGTTTGTGCCAAGTAGAACCGTTGCGAAGACTTGGGGAAAGTCTTGTTGAACTTGCTGTAAAAAACAGAAACTTTAGCGCCCACGAGAACTGCTGCCATTTTTATTTGGAGAGCTATATTTAGTTAATTCTTTTTGAAGATGATTAATAGATAAATTCCTCACGTCCAGAAAATTATTTTAGAATTTTTTGGGTTCCAGATCTTGCGCTAGCTACATATTACTACAGACTGTTCTGTTTTTGACAGATTCTGTTTTTGTGTGTGTTGTTTGCTTATTTTGATGAATCTGTGGCTAGTAAATTAGTTTATAAGCCATAGAGAAGTTGGAATACAGTAGGTATAACACCCATATAAATAAAGAATGAGTTCATTACAGTAACTTGAAGTGGTCTTTTTTTCTTTCGCTAACGGAGCTCACGAGATTTTCTACTTTAAGTTTTGTGTTGTGAAGTTTTCAAGTTTTGGGTAAAGATTTGATGGATTATGGAACAAGGAGTGGCAAGAGCCTAAGCTTGGGGATTCCCATGGCACCCCCAAGATAATCTAAGGACACCTAAAAGCCAAAGCTTGGGGATGCCCCGGAAGGCATCCCCTCTTTCGTCTACTTCTATCGGTAACTTTACTTGAAGCTATATTTTTATTTACCACATGATATGTGTTTTGCTTGGAGCGTCTTGCATGATTTGAGTCTTTGCTTATTAGTTTAACACAATCATCCTTGCTGTACACACCCTTTGAGAGAGCCATATATGATTTGGAATTTGTTAGAATACTCTATGTGCTTTGCTTATATCTTTTGAGTTATATAATTTTACTCTAGTGCTTCACTTATATCTTTTAAAGCACGGTGGTGGATTTGTTTTATAGAAACTATTGATCTCTCATGCTTCACTTAGATTATTTTGAGAGTCTTAAATATCATGGTAATTTGCTTTAAATCCTAATATGCTTGGTATGCAAGATTAATAATAAAACTTTCTTATGAGTGTGTTGAATACTAAGAGAAGTTTGATGCTTGATGATTGTTTTGAAACATGGAGGTAATAATATCAAAGTCATGCTAGTTGAGTAGTTGTGAAATTGAGAAATACTTGTTTTGAGGTTTGCAAGTCTCGTAGCATGCACGTATGGTAAACGTTATGCAACAAATTTGAAACATGAGGTGTTATTTGATTGTCTTCCTTATGAGGGGCGGTTGGGGACGAGCGATGGTCTTTTCCTACCAATCTATCCCCCTAGGAGCATGCGCGTAGTACCGAGGTTTTTGATGACATGTAGATTTTTGCAATAAGTATGTGAGTTCTTTATGACTAATGTTGAGTCCATGGATTATATGCACTCTCACCCTTCCATCCTTGCTAGCCTCTTCGGTATTGTGCATTACCCTTTCTCACATTGAGAGTTGGCGCAAACTTCGTCGGTGCATCCAAACCCTGTGATATGATACGCTCTTTCACACATAAACCTCGTTATCTTCCTCAAAACAGCCACCATACCTACCTATTATGGCATTTCCATAGCCATTCCGAGATATATTACCATGCAACTTTCCATCATTCCGTTCATCATGACACATTCATCATTGTCATATTGCTTAGCATGATCATGTAGTTGACATAGTATTTGTGGCAAAGCCACCATTCATAATTCTTTCATACATGTCACTCTTGGTCCATTGCATATCCTGGTACACCGCTGGAGGCATTCATATAGAGTCATCTTTGTTCTAGTATCGAGTTGTAATCATTGAGTTGTAAATAAATAGAAGTGTGATGATCATCATTTTCTAGATCATTGTCCCAAGTGAGGAATATAAAAAAGTCCATAAAAAGGGAAAGGCCAAAGAAAAAAAAATGAGAGAAAAAGACAGAAGGGACAATGTTACTATCTTTGCCACACTTGTGCTTCAAAGTAGCACCATGATCTTCATAGTAGAGAGTCTCTCATGTTATCACTTTCATATACTAGTGGGAATTTTTCATTATAGAACTTGGCTTGTATATTCCAACAATGGGCCTCCTCAAGTGCCCTAGGTCTTCGTGAGCAAGCAAGTTGGATGCACACCCACTATATTCTTTTGTTGAGCTTTCATACATTTATAGCTCTAGTGCATCCGTTGCATGGCAATCCCTACTCCTTGCATTAACATCAATCGGTGGGCATCTCCATAGCCCATTGATTACCTCGTTGATGTGAGACTTTCTCCTTTTTTGTCTTCTCCACATAACCCCCCTCATTATATTCTATTCCACCTATAGTGCTATGTCCATGGCTTGCGCTCATATATTCCGTGAAAGTTTATAGGTTTGAGATTACTAAAGTATGAAACAATTGCTGGGCTTGTCATCGGGGTTGTGCATGATGATAGCATTCTTGTGTGACGAAAATGAAACATGACTAAACCATATGATTTTGTAGGGATGAACTTTCTTTGGCCATGTTATTTTGAGAAGACATAATTTATTAGTTAGTATGCTTGAAGTATTATCAGTTTTATGTCAATATGAACTTTTGTATTGAATCTTTCGGATCTAAATATTCATATCACAATTAAGAAGAATTACATTAAAATTATGCCAAGTAGCACTCCGCATCAAAAATTCTGTTTTTTATCATTTACCTACTCAAGGGCGAGCAGGAATTAAGCTTGGGGATGCTTGATACGTCTCCAACGTATCTATAATTTTTGATTGCTCCATGCTATATTATCTACTGTTTTGGACATTATTGGGCTTTATTATCCACTTTTATATTATTTTTGGGACTAACCTATTAACCGGAGACCTAGCCCAGAATTGCTATTTTTGCCTGTTTTAGGGTTTCGAAGAAAAGGAATATCAAACGGAGTCCAAATGGAATGAAACCTTCGAGAACGTGATTTTCTCATCGAATACAACTCAGGAGACATGGACCCTACGTCAAGCCATGTAACAGGAGCCCACGAGGTAGGGCAGCGCGCCTACCCCCCAGGCGCGCCCTCCACCCTCGTGGGGCCCTTGTTGCTCCACTAACGTACTTCTTCCTCCTATATATACCCACATACCCCCAAACGATCAGAGAAGGAGCCAAAACCCTAATTCCACCGCCGTAACTTTCTGTATCCACGAGATCCCATCTTGGGGCCTGTTCCGGAGCTCCGCCGGAGGGGGCATCGATCACGGACGGCTTCTACATCAACACCCTAGCCTCTCCGACGAAGTGTGAGTAGTTTACTTCAGACCTACGGGTCCATAGTTAGTAGCTAGATGGCTTCTTCACTCTTTTTGGATCTCAATACAATGTTCTCCCCCTCTCTTGTGGAGATCTATTCGATGTAATCTTCTTTTTGCGGTGTGTTTGTTGATACCGATGAATTGTGGGTTTATGATCAAGTCTATCTATGAATAATATTTGAATCTTCTCTAAATTCTTTTATGTATGATTGGTTATCTTTGCAAGTATCTTCGAATGATCAGTTTGGTTTGGACTACATGATTGATCTTTCTTGCAATGGGAGAAGTGCTTAGCTTTGGGTTCAATCTTGCGGTGTCCTTTCCCGGTGACAGTAAGGGCAGCAAGGCACATATTGTATTGTTGCCATCGAGGATAAAAAGATGGGGTTTTCTTCATATTGCATGAGTCTATCCCTCTACATCATGTCATCTTGCTTAAGGCGTTACTCTGCTTTTAACTTAATACTCTAGATGCATGCTGGATAGCGGTCGATGAGTGGAGTAATAGTAGTAGATGCTGGCAGGAGTCGGTCTACTTGTCTCAGACATGATGCCTATATACATGATCATACCTAGATATTCTCATAACTATGCTCAATTCTGTCAATTGCTCAAAAGTAATTTGTTCACCCACCGTAGAATACTTATGCTCTCGAGAGAAGCCACTAGTGAAACCTATGGCCCCCGGGTCTATCTTTATCATATCAATCTCCTACTACTTAGTTATTTACTTTGCTATTTACTTTGTCTTTATTTTACTTTGCATCTTTATCATAAAAATACCAAAAATATTATCTTTATCATATCTATCAGATCTCACTCTCGTAAGTGGCCCTATAGGGATTGACAACCCCTATTTGCGTTGGTTGCGAGGATTTATTTGTTTGTGCAGGTATGAGGGACTTGCGTGTAGCCTCCTACTGGATTGATACCTTGGCTCTCAAAAACTGAGGGAAATACTTATGCTACTTTGTTGCATCATCCCTTCCTCTTCGGGGATAACCAACGCAGTGCTAAAAGACGTAGCACATAACAGGTTCTCCGCACCTGAATAACACCCTGTCTCAGCATGTTGTGACACCACCGGGTCATTACTCCACCCCTCTAGACAACATGATTGCGGCAGCAACATGGTTGGTGGCTCTGCCGGTTGAGGGTGAGTCACCGACGGCGATTGAAACCCGAAGGGCCGGGGAGCTCCTTCAAACGGCTTTGGTACAGCAGCAGGCTTATTCCTATAGTCGTGACCAGATTCATTTGACCCCTTGTCCAAGCCAGAGCTACATTAGGCACATTGACTCGCCAGCAGTCTCGAGTACTGAGGAGCACCGTAATCAGCCTCATGGACATAACCCGGCATGCAATGGGGCCAATGCATAGGATTTGGTGGACCAAGGCAGAACGCGCCGGGAGGCCGAGCTGGCGGCTCACCAGCACGCGCCGGTTTACCCGATGGCTTTAGTTGAGGCGGGTGTAACTTCTAGAGCTTTCGGTGTGTCGTGTCTAACGGCGGCTCTACGGAACAAGCGTTTACCCAAGGACTTCAAAGGCCCTCGCTAGGTGCCCAATTACACAGCAGATCAGCCACCAGAGGCTTGGGTGGAGAGTTATGAGATGGCTATGGAGATGCTGGATGTTAGCGAAGCTGCATATGCTAAGTACTTCACCATGATGCTGGAAGGGACGGCTCGTACCTGGTTGAAGGGGCTGCAGGCTAACTCCATCGGGTCATGGGCAGAGCTGAAAGCCCGGTTTATCAAAAATTTCAAAGATACATGCAAGCAGCCTATGTCAATCGTGGATTTGGTTTCTTGTGTTCAAGCTGAGGGCGAATAAACCACCAGCTGGGTGCACAGGGTCTCGACTATTATACATTCTTTAGATAACATCAACATCGGCTCAGCGGTTCTAATGTTGGAGAGAAAATGTCGTTTTGTTCCACTCAAGCAGAAGCTTGGGCGGCTTAAGCGTCATTGCAAAGACATGGGGGAGCTTATGGCGGCTCTTGTTAAGTATGCCGACTCTGATGGCACTACTAGGAAAAGGCCTACTAATGGCGCACTGGTTTTGCCTACTAATGGCGCATTACCAGTGCGCCATTAGTATCTGGTATACTAATGGCGCACCAACTAGTGCGCCATTAGTATGTAACACCATGCGCCATTAGTGTGCCTCCCGGGGGGCATACGTAAGCATGGCTTTGTCATACTAATGGCGCATTCTCTGTTAATGCGCCATTAGTATCCTTTGGCATACTAATGGCGCACCTGGTGGTGATGCGCCATTAGTATGAATATTTGGTTTTTTTTCCTTTTCTAATTTTTGCGCAGGTTACAAAATATATTATTAGACAGAATATAAAATATATTATTAGACAGAATATAGACAGCAGCACACAGCAACATCAGATTCATCGAATACAATAGAAGATTAGTCTCCGAATACAATTCATCATATTAGTCTCCGAATTCAAAAGACCGAACAAAGATAAAACATCACAAGTCTCAAGACCACGAGTATCGAGTTTGTCGGAAGTAATACTAATCCTAACAAGTCCTACTAATCATCATCATACAACTTCTACTCGTTATTCATAACAAGTCATACGATCATCATCTTGATAGTCATCGAACCAACCCTACTTAATTGTTCTTAGCACATGATCATCAGTATTAGGAAGGACCTAAATACCCTATTTTAGCTAAAATAGCATAAAACAATATAGACCCTGACTCTCCATTATGGAGAATGGAGAACATCCTGTCTCCCATTCTTGCGCTTCACTTCCTTTTGCTTCCAAGAAGCTCCTTACGACTCTCCATACATTTTTTCCATCCTTTGATTTTCATGTCTCCACTTCTTTTAGAAATCTCGTATGGACAGTTGAGATTTGTAGGACGACCTGACTGTATGTTCAAAACATTAACACTACCTTTCTGATACATCATATGAGGCACACAATTCTCTGGGATTATCTATTGAAAAACATAGTAATAACTTCATAGTTAGCAATGATGTACTAGTTTTAGAAGTATGCAAAAGATGCACGGATGTCGTAATAGTAAAAATCCTACCAGGGTATCTCCATGGTAGTTACCGTAGTTGAACACATGCACTAGTGGCACGTATTTACCATAATGTTGAGGAGTTTGTTTGTGGATAATGTAATTCTCAATGTCAGTATAAAATCTGACCAGATGATTTTTCTCCTTGTAAGTTGTTAATTCGGAGCCATCGGTGTAGTGGGTTTTGTCTACCATCTCCCGCATATTCTTTGAACAATAAAAATAAGCTGTCAATGGAAATAAGCTGTCAACTATTTTGAAATAAACAATATAAATTAGCTAATAACTATGTTTGAGAAACTCACATAGCGGTAGAACTGGAGGCGTATCAACAAGGACCCAAATGTCCATATTGTCTTGGTTGATGTCAGGATTACCAAGATCCATGGTGATAAGCATACCCTCATCAAAACCATACATCTTGCAAAATGCTTCCCAATTTTTGCAACCAAAATGGGTTACGCTCTCAGAATTATATAGATTTACTTCAAAGTCCACATCGTGATGAGTCCTTAGGTGAATTTTCTTTGTTTCAGAAATTTCATGGTCTTCAAAATCCATCCTCTCCAAGACATAGCGTCTTGCATGGCATGGGATAAGCTATACTTGAATTGTAAAAGATGAAAATTACACGTTGAAATAGTTGAAGTCATGCTTAATTATGAAAATAACACTTGTCGTCATTGTGTACCGTTTCAACTTCGAAGGTCTCCTCGAGCTTAATGCTGAAGCGCCGATCATCGTCCTGGTGAGGCATGTCGCACAGACCTCGATCGTCGTGGCACCAGTCGCACTCCGCCAGGAGACTTTCGTCGTCCGATGATGATGACGACATATCCTACGTTCATAATTCAAAACTACATCATTTAGGGTTTATCGACACCGAGGCATCCTAAAAGCTAAGCTTTTATCATTTAGGGTTTGTCGACGCTGAGGCACCCTAAAAGCCTAAGCTTTCATCATTTAGGTTCTTACCGACACCGAGGCACCCTAAAAGCCAAGGTTTTATCATTTAGGGTTTGTCGATGTCGAGGCATCCTAAAAGCCTAAGCTTTCATCATTTAGGTTTTGTCGACGCCGAGGCACCCTAAAAGCCTAAGCGTACATCATTTAGGTTCTCATCGACACCGAGGCACCCTATAGAAGCGAAGTTAAGTTTTCATCATTTAGGGTTTATCGATGCCGAGGCACCCTAGGTTGGGCCTAATCACTTAGCACTAATCACTTGGCTCTATTGCCACCTATGTTGGGTTTATCATCTAGGGTTTATCGATGCTAATGAGAATTCTAAGTTGGGCCTAATCACTTGGCTCTATTGCCACCTATGGTTTAATGCAGCAAGAATGGCGGGGCAGTTGATCCTACTTAACTAAGTACTAAGATACCCCGGCCCATGCATTAGTCGCAAGTACCCCATATGTCCTATTTTTAGCAAAGTCATGCTAAAATTCACAGAAAATTTCAGCATGCCCTTTGCTGAAAATAGGACATATGGAGTACCCGAATTTGCCGGAATGGAAGTTAATCGACATTCCGGCAAACTCAAGGGCCTCTCGGGGTACCTGCAAATTCATTACCCCACCCCCACCCAGCTGCAACCCCACAACACCCCACAATATCATCACGACACGATGGTCGGAGACAAAACCCCCCAATATCATCAAAATACTCCAGTTATGAAGTAAAATTCCTGAAGTGTTCCAGGAGTAGAACCTAAAGTGTAGTCAGTGGCTTTGCCTATGTGCATAAAAATCATAAAAATTCAAAATCATTTGAAACCTGATCACTAGTCATAAAAATTCAAAATCATTCAAAATCAAAATCTACTAATTAGTTCTTGTGCTCATCTAGTAGCAACATCTTTCATACATGATTAGTAGTCATGTACCAAATTTTTATTTAAACTGAATTTGCAAATCAACAAGAGCTCTACTAGTTTCAGACTAGATTTACACTAAATACACTAGAGTATTTGACAAGTAGTCATGTGAACTCTTTGAATTTGTAAACACTTCCAGACTTGAGCTTTGAGAGTTCACAATTTCAAAAAATGTCCCTTGTTCCTGAACTTGTATTGTACTCCATTCATTCAAGCAGAAAGAAACAATTATTGTTGATACTCATGTGCTTCTTTCCAAATAATTTTATTTATTCAGAGTTTGAGAAATTTTGAACAAAAAAAGAACGCAAGATACAGACTGAATTTGATGTTCAAAAATAACAGATAGTAGCATGCTATTGTACAGATAAAGTTGGGTCATAGTAACACACAGTAACATTTCTGGAATCCAAATTGAAACAATAAATCAGAGCTAGCTAGCAACTGAAAATCAAATTGGCACTTTCTCCAAACTCATACATGTCTTCTCTTTTTGTAGCATCAGTGCTCACCTCGATGGGTTAACTGAATTTTCTACAAACACCAAGTACTAGGGCACACAAAAGTTCTGAAATTTGTGTGCCTAACTGAATTAACTAAATTTTCAGTAACCGAATAAACTGAATTTTCAAAACTGACAAATATTAATAGGTTGACTATAGCAAATCCAATTTGCATGCTTCACTACATATAATTTACAATAATCCGAGGGGACAAATACAGCACTGGAAAAGTCAATTCAGGTTTATCTGAATTGGCAGCTATAGTGATGCCATTTAAAGCTAGCTAGAGGGAAAATCCATTTAAAAAAAATCCTCTCATCTCATATGAGGAGTGTTAATCCTAAGACTAATAGTTTGTTGTGCAGTACAACTACAGTGATGCCCTGTCCATTTTGTCCCTCCCCGACTAGATACTAGAGTAGCACTATTGATGCCCTATTCTTGCTGAACTTTATGACAGTATATACAACAAATTATCCTCTTAAGCCAAAACAACTTTCTAAAAGCCAGATGCAACATGTTGAGCTAATTTTGAGCAGAACTCCTTGAGGAACTAGCAGCAAAAGGTACTGAACTAGCAGCAAGCTTGTGTTATTGCTTGCTAAGGTACTGAACTAATCAGAACTTCAGAACAATGAGCTTTACATACTAATTTCAGAGGGATTTGAACCTAATTTGACCTAAATTCGAGAGGGATTTGACCTTATTTTGCATCTACACTAGCCCCTAATCCATGGCTAGAGCTAGTAGTAGGAACACATGGTAGAGTAATTAGGTAGCCTTGAGGAACCCAACCAAATCCATGGCTGCTAGATCGAATGAAACAAGGAGGGGAGTTGGGGGCACCTTCACCTTGGGTGGCTGAACGACGATGCCGTGGATTTAGAGGTCTAGGTGGAAGAAGCCCTTGATTGCGGCGACTGTGGTGGCTGGGTGCGCCCCTCCTGCTCCTCCGCCTCGAGCAGGACAAGGTCGGCGGCTACACAGTGAGGAGAAGGCCCTCCTCTCCTCTCCAGGCTTCGCCCTGGTCGCTTGCCGGCGCGGTCTACCTGTAGAGACGAGACAAGAAGGGGTCAGGGGTTTGGAGTGGAGGGGGGCTTACGGGCGGAGGAGGACGGGCGGAGGAGGAGGGGGGCTTACGGGCAAAGGAGGACGGGCGGCGGCGCAATAGGGGCGACGGAGGGAGGCGCTGTTGGGCTCTTGTGCCGGCTGCGGGGCAGCGAAGGCTTCGGACGGCTGGGTGCGCCGCGGCGTCGGGCTGGCAGTCGTGGCGGCAGGCGGGGGAGCCGGAGCGGGTGTGGAGCGGTCACGGGGGTCGTTGGAGCGGGCCGGGGGTCGTCGGAGCGGGCGCGGCGGGGGAGGGAAGGGGGATCTGGCGAGGGAGAGGGAAGGGAGGATCGGGCGAAGGGGTATCCAGCTAGACACTATAGCAAAGGTGCACCACACTCTGGTGCACCATTAGTAGTTTTTTTTCTGACAGCAATGGCGCACCCTCCTCTGGTGCGCCATTAGTAACATTTTTTTCATTATTTCTTGTTGCATCTAATAATTTGTTTTTTTATCAAATTTGTTATTTTCATGAGGACTAGAACAGAAGATATCATCAAATATCATCAATTTTTTTTGAAAAATATCATCAAATTTGTTTTTTTATTTTTAATTGAAAATATCATCAAATTTGTTATTTGAAGATATCATCAAATTTCTTATTTGAAAATATCATCAAATTTGTTATTTAAAAATATCTTCAAAAAGTGGGGGAGGGTGCGGGTGTCGGCGGCGGCGGTGGAGTGGGCGGGGGAAGGTGCGGGGTGTCGGCGGCGGTGGTGGAGCGAGGGAGGGTGCGGTGGGTCGGCGGCGGCGATGGAGCGGGGGAGGGTGCGGTGGGTCGTCGGTGGCGGTGGAGCTAGCGGGGGAGGGTGCGGGGGGGGGATCGAGATCGAGATGAAGGGGGATAGCGATCGAGATTTAAAAATATTCATCAAATTTGAAAAAATATTCATGAATTCGAAAAGTGCCCATGAAATTTAAAAATATTCATGAGTTCAAATTTGATATCGTACGCCTCATAGGTCATCAGGTTGTGCTCGGCGCCCTGTGACAAGGCGAATATGAGTTGTTCTTCCGCGGAAGAATCTTCATGTAAAGGGTAGGACAGAAGCTTCTGCTTGAACCAACGCGTGAAACATGATTTGTGCTCTTTACTAGTTTAAACAACGAGTGAAACGCGTGAATCTTGAAGTAAAAAAATAAATATATATACTAATGGCGCACTGTGAAATGATGCGCCATTAGTAGTTTTGCAAAAAAAGAATAATTTTTTTATAGTAATGGCGCACTGTCTGCTTGGTGCGCCATTACTACTTAGAACTAGTAATGGCGTACTTCGACATGATGCGCCATTAGTATGTATGGAAAAATGGAAAAAAAATAATTTAATACTAGTGGCGCACCCTGTTTCTGGTGCGCCATTAGTGTCTTCCACACTAATGGCGCATCACCAACCGGTGCGCCATTAGTATATAGTAGTGGCGCACTGCTTCCATGGTGCGCCATTAATATCAATCCTATCTATAGCCCTTTTCCTAGTAGTGTGGTACCAAGGACCCCGACTCTGAGGATGAAATATCGGGAAAGGGAAAGAAGAGTAGCGGCATGAAGGGACAGCAGTACAACCCTGCCAATCAGGGCGGCAATGGGAGGCATAAGGCTAATGATTTTGTGGCTAACACCGGGGCGCGCAATTATAACCAGCGTCGTAAGGGACCGCGGTTCAAGGGGCCAAGTTTGACCTTGATGCGGTGTTAAATCAGCCATGTCCAAAACACGGAACGGATCAGAAGCCGGCTACCCATACGTGGAGAGATTGCAGCATAATGAGAAGCTTTAGGGAGTCCATCCAACGCAACCACGGCCCGAACGGCGGTGCAGGGTCCGGCTCTCATGGTCCGGGTCAAGGAGCCGGCGGCTCAAATTCCGGGTTTCAAGGCCACGGTAATTAGGGAAATCAGCACCAGCTGCAATCTGGTTATCAGAGCAACCTGAAGAAGTTGAATAGTGGAAAGTACCACATCTTCACCACTAGCTTATGTAAGCAGGATCAGAAGCTTCATAAGAGGGCAGTCAGTGTTGTTGAGCCGGCGGTGCCACGTTACTTGCGGTGGTCAGAGCAGCCTATAGTGTGGAGTCGTGAGGATCACCCGCCCCGGGTTGATAATCCGAGTCAGTTGGCTCTGGTGGTGGCGCCTCAGGTTGGGGACTACAAATTCACTAAGGTACTCATGGATGGGGGTAGCAACATTAACATACATTATTATGAGACATTCCGTCGCATGGGACTCGCTGATAAAAATCTTAAGCCATCAAACACTGTTTTCCATGGCGTGGTGCCGGGTAAGTTAGCCTATCCAGTGGGTAGGATATCTTTGGAAGTGGCCTTTGGAGATGAGAATGACTCCAGGTCTGAGACTTTAACCTTTGAAGTGGTCAAGATCAAGAGCCCTTATCATGCTCTGTTTGGGCGACCGGCTTATCCTAAGTTCATGGCAAGGCCTTGTTATGTTTACTTACAACTTAAGGTGCCTGGTTACAAGGGCACCATCACAGTGCACGGGAGTCGCAAGGTGGCCTTGGAGTGTGAAGAAGGTGATGTTTCCTATGCTGAATCAGTTTGTGCAGCGGTGGAGCTGAAATTTTACAAGGATAATGTTGACCCGACAGACATGATGTCCTTGAAAAATCCAACCACAAAGCATGATCCTTCGCTCAAATTTAAGTCGGCGGACGACACTAAAATGATTGATTTTGTCCCTGGCGACTCATCTAAGCAGTTCAGCATCAGCGCTAATCTGGATCCAAAATAGGAAAGCACGCTCATCGAGTTCATCCGTGAGAACCGAGACATCTTTGCATGGAAGCCTTCAGACATGTCGGGTGTGCCAAGGGAACTCGCTGAGCACACTCTTAATATTGATCCGAAGTTTAAGCCGGTCAAACAGTTTCTTCGTCGATTTAATGAGGAGAGGCGAAAGGCCATTGGTGAAGTGGTGGCCCGGCTTTTAGCGGTCGGGTTTATTGTTGAAGTTTTTCATCCTGAGTGGTTGGCTAACCCGGTGCTGGTGCTTAAGAAGAATGGCACTTGGCGCATGTGTGTGGATTACACGGACTTAAATAAGGCTTATCAGGATTATCCGTTTGCTCTCCCCCATGTTGGTCAAATCATTGATGCTACGGCGGGTTGTGAACGTCTGAGTTTTTTGGATGCTTATTCTGGTTATCATCAGATCAAGATGGCAGTTAAGGACCAGGATAAGACGACTTTCATTACTTCGTTTGGATCCTTCTGCTATGTATCTGTGGCTTTTGGGCTCAAGAGTGCCCAGGCGACTTACCAGCGGTGTGTGCAAAATTGCCTTCACAATCAGATTGGGCGCAATATTCACGCTTATGTAGATGACATTGTGGTAAAGTCCAGGAACAAGGAGACCTTGATTGATGATTTGAAGGAGACATTTGACAATCTCTGGGTCTACAAGATGATTCTTAACCCGGCCAAGTGTGTCTTTGGTGTGCCAGCAGGCAAGCTCTTGGGTTTCCTGGTTTCTAACAGAGGCACTGAAGCTAACCCAGAGAAGATCAAAGCTATTACCTCTTTGGCTAAGCTGGCATGTGTTAATGATGTTCAGCGCCCGGCGGGTCATATTGCAGCTCTAAGTTGGTTCATAAGCCGGTTAGGCGAGACGGCTATTCCTCTTTATCAGATGATGAAGAAGACAGATCATTTTGTTTGGAGTGACGCTGCTAATCAGGCATTTGAGGATCTGAAGAAACAGTTGGCTGAGCCGCCCGTGCTTGCTGCCCCTATTGATAAAGAGCCTCTGTTGTTATATGTGGCTGCTAATATCCGGGCCGTCAGTGTAGCCATTGTGGTGGAAAGGAAAGAGGCGGGCAAGGAGTACCCAGTTCAATGAACAGGTTATTCTATCAGTGAGGTGCTTATCGAATCTAAGCAGAGATAGCCACACTGGCAGAAGCTTGTGTATGGGGTTTTCATGGCAAGACGGAAGCTCAAACAATATTTTCAGGGTCATCCCATTACCGTGGTTAGCTCTGCTCCTTTAGGAGACATAATTCAAAATAGGGAAGCCACATGCCGGGTTGCTAAATGGGCTATTGAGCTTGGACCTCATGGTTTAAAGTATGTGCTTCGTACAACCATCAAATCCCAAGCACTTGTGGATTTCATCAATGACCGGACAGAGTTGCAGGCGCCTGAGGAAAAGCCGGATAACACATATTGGACTACTCATTTCGATGGATCCAGGCAATTGGAGGGCTCGATGGTTGGAGTTGTCTTGACTTCCCCATGAGGTGATAAATTTTCTTATGTTCTCCGACTAATGTTCCCTTGTACTAACAATGCAGGTGAGTATGAGGCCTTGCTCCATGGTCTTCGGATGGCTAAAGAGATGAATTTAAGCCGGGTGAGATGCTTTGGCGATTCAGATCTAGTAGCTCAACAAGTCTCTAGCACCTGGGATTCTAAGGATCCCCTCATGGCGGCTTATCGTCGAGAGGTTGATGCTATTGCGGGTCATTGTAACGGTTATCAAGTTGAGAATATTGATCGCAGGAAGAATGAGGCGGCTGATACTTTAAGCCGGCTGGGGTCTCAGCGTAAGCCAGTGCCACCTAACACGTTCCTGGATATTTTGCTTAACCCCTCTGTCAAATTGCTTACAGAGGAGGATCTTACTGTCCTTGACCCAGAAGCATAATTGGTGGCGGCTCTTCATGCTATTCCTGATTGGACAGTTCCGTATTTGTCTTACATGACCCGGGGTAAGTTGCCAGAAGATGAAATTTTGGCCAGATAGATAACCCGGCGGTCTAAGTCAATGTCAATTGTCAATGGGGAGTTGCACCATCGCAGTGTCACAGGGGCGTTTCAGCGTTGTGTCTCTCCTAAAGGCGAGATTCTATGAGAGATCCATGAAGGAGATTGTGGTCATCATGCCGGCTCTAAATCTCTTGTATACAAGGCTTTTCTTCATGGGTTCTATTGGTTGACGGCTCATGCTGATGCTAAGGATTTGGTAAGCAGATGCGACGGCTGTCAGAAATTTTCACGACGAGCCCATGTGCCGGCTCAAGAATTGAGGATGATTCCAATTACTTGTCCGTTTGCAACTTGGGGGCTTCATATGGTTGGGCCTTTCAAGAGGTCCAAGGATAAGAAGACCCACCTTTTGGTGGCGGTTGACAAGTTCACTAAGTGGGTTGAAGCAGAGCCGGTCACTAAGTGTGATGCGGCAACGACGGTTCAATTCATCAAGAAGGTGATCTTCTGCTTTGGCTTTCCACACAACATTATAACAGATAATGGCACTAACCTTTCTAAAGGTGCTACGAGAGAATTCTATCAACGAGAGCATATCCGGCTTGATGTTTCTTCTGTGGCTCACCCCCCGTCTAATGGTCAAGCGGAACGAGCTAATCAGGACATTGTGCAAGGTATCAAGCCCCGGCTTATGGTTCCTCTGCAGAGAACGCCAGGTTGTTGGGTAGAGGACTTACCCTCAGTATTATGGAGTATCAATACAACCCCCAACAGATCAACGGGTTACCATAATTTCCGGAGATGACGTCATGGCGGGTTACAATATTTCATAAGATGAGGAAGGATTTTTTCTAGGTGTTAAAGATTGACATGAAAAAGTTCAAATCAACCTGGGGCCTAATGTTGGGGATATTACTATTAGATATGACCCGCCCAGGAGGGGCCGGGTCGTCTTTATGGCGGTTCATATAATTGAAGCCCATGAGTATATTAAAGATGGTGATTCATAGACAGGCTAGTTAAAAGGGCCAAACCCGAAGGCGGCTTAAGGCCCATAAGTGTAAACCGCCATGTATACGTAAACTTGTAATGTAAGGCATGTAAGATACGTCACCGAGCCGGACACGTTGTATGAGCCGGCGGGGACTCTGTAGGCCGCAGGGCATCAACCCATGTATATAAGGGGACGACCCGACAGTGGCTTAGAGAAATAGACAACAACTCGAGAGCCAGGCAAAGCGTGTTTTCTCCCTGGTAATTGAAACCCTAGCAATACCACCTCAAACTAGACTAGGCCTTTACCTTCACCTTTTTTCATTGTTTACAGAGCAGAGGCGGTTCTCCCTAGTGAGATCCGCCATGATTCACCCCGGGTGGTGGCTTACGTTGAAGCCGACAATGAAAAGGCACGTCAAGAGGCGCTTGACCTGTTAGATGAGGAGCGTGACCTCGCGGCGGCTCATTCAGCGATTTACCAGCAAGATCTATGTCTTTATCACAGCCGCCGGGTCAAAACCAGAACCTTTCAAGAAGGCGACTTAGTGCTCCGGCTCATCCAGGATCAAACAAACATGCATAAGCTCTCGCCGCCCTGGGAAGGACCTTTTGTGGTCAGCAAGAATTTGCATAACGGGTCATACTATCTTATCGACGTTCAAGAACACAAGGATTCACGTAAGTCGGAGGAGGAGACCCGTCGGCCGTGGAATATTGCTCATCTTCGGCCCTACTATACTTGAGCCACCGGCTCTCATGATGTACATAGTTACATGATGTATATATTATAAGCAGTATAATAAAGCCGGCATCCCTGATAATTCAGGGCCTCTGTCGTTTCACTTCCTCGAAGCTAAGTCTTTATCATCATATTCATTTAAGAGGCTTGACGCCCAAACTTCAGGGACCAAAGAGAGTTGGATGCACAACACATCTCAAACGTAGGTCCCTGGTGAGCACGATTTGTTAGTATGTCACTTGGGGGCTTCCTGTTCAAACATAGGCGTATTCGACCAAAGAGAACATAGCGTTACTACCCTCTTGACTAGGTTTGTCCAAACATAGCCGTATTCGACCAAAGAGGACATAACCTTTCCGGGTCATCCTACCTGTAGCCAGCTGCTTCAACTCCATCGGGTAATCTCGATTGACCCGTCGAACTCTTAACGATCAATCTTATGGCGTATTCGACCAAGATCTGAGCTTGTTAAGATTCAAACGGTGGTTTGTCATGCGAGAGCACGGTTTACAGATAGTCAGGATAGATCCAGGCTTCATAAGCCGCCTTCCTTGAAACTTGGATTAATCGTCCCATGATGTATGTTGTTACTCTTACCCCGTGTATCCTGATAAGTCTTTGAGCAAGACTAGACTTTATCTAGGGTTCAAATGTCAATTGGGTACTGTGAGTCAGGCTCATGGAACACACGAATAATCCAGTGGCTCAGGCTATGTTCATTGAAGAAGACACTTTGGCTTGGCAGCCTATAAAAGCCTTGAATTTCTTTTTGATTTCTTCTTTGTATTCTATGATCTTTTCGTTGCCTTTTGGTTTTTTACAAGTCGGGCCCAGCTGCCCTACTTATGACTCATATTTGAAGCATCTTTTGGGTCTCTATAACCCGCCAGGATGGCAGACTCTAAGTCGCCGGAGTATCATACTCTTATGTTTAGAGTTACAGCTCTAACACCTCTAACTGCACGAAGCTGATAAAGCGGCAGTTTAAGCATATACTACAGGTATGACATCTTATTTAACAATTGTCCGACCAGCCCTGGTTATGGACTATTTGTCCCCAATGGCTTCAATTGGATATCATGACCCGCCCGGCGGTAAGCCGCCAGGTCACTTGTACTTTCTTTTGTGTGCAGGATAATAATCGTTCAAATCTACATAAATCAAAGGCTATCATACCCATAATGGTTTTTTAAACCGGCGGATCAGCAGTATTAAGAAAAAAGCATAAACGGGCACGATAGCACGACAAATTCAAGTTTTTACTACCCTATTACATGGCCCCATGAGCCGAATGAGATCAAGTGTTTTTTCAAAGATCAAGTATCTAAACCGCCCGGTGGTTCAATCTTCTTGGCCTTGCTGACCGGAGGCTTCTGCATCATCCTTTTTCGGTTCTTCGTCCTCGTCCGCTGTCTAAAAATTTGGTGATGACCAGTCGATGCCAGATAAAGCATGAAATTCAGCCTCCTCATCTATAAGATCAGACGGTTCAACTTTAGGGACAAAAGTGTGCTTACGAATTGGGGGGATTAAGTGCATCACTCTATAAGCCGGGGTTGGCATCCTCTAGTTCTCTCTGTTATAAGCCGGATGGTATTTTAAAAGATTCAAGTCATTGGCAATCATAGTCTCCACGGGACGTATCTCTTTCACGCAAGCAGAGAAGTCCTTCTGATCAAAAGGCATACCATCTTCTTTCAAGCTTGGGTAACCAGTGGCTACCTCAGATGGGTCAAGCTCTGGTGCCCATGCCTTGGCCCGACTCAAAGCTGTCACAGCACCGGCTCCTGTAGATGTCCATTTCATCTCATCAAATCTTGCAGGTAGCACAGACAGTTTCTTCAACACATCTATCAACATAGTAGGCGCTTGACTTGCTAGAGAGATTCCGGCCAGCGCATGTTGAGCCCCGGTGTACAGTTGTTCGACAAGTGTATAAACAGCTTTGAGCTTCACAAGCATGTCTTGATTAACGTTACTGCTCCTGGGACCTAGGTATGTTACAGATTGGTTAATGGCGGATTATATTATCACAACAAGGATTAACTTTTGATGACTAGCAAGGCGACTCACCAAAGATAGCAGAAACCATCTGAGATACACGGTGTTTTAAGCCGGTGAGCTCAGTGGTCACCTCTTGAAGAGATGCTTCTGCTTTCTCAGCACGCTGCATTAAAGCAGTCTTTTCTTCATCCCAAGTCTTTTTCTCCACCTCAAAACTGGTCTTCAGCTTTTTCGACTCAGCCACGCTAAACTGGAACTTTGACTTAGCCTTCCGGACCTCGGTTTCCTGAGTCGCCAGCCGGGTCTTTGCTTCATTTAATTGAGACTCCAGTTCAGCAGTAGCAGCCTGCATGAAGTACAGAGTTATCAACACATTTATATCAGGGTTACAAGTTTATAAGTCCAAGTCTTTTGCAAGCAACAACACTTGGCACTTGGGGGCTAATGTCTGTCAAAGAAATTTTTCAAGGAAACGGCTCTATGAATAAAGTCCCAAGCACTTTGCAAGCAAAACTACATGGCACTTGGGGGCTAATGCATATTGCTTGTCTCTTCTTAATGATGAGCCGGATGTACTGTAAACAGTCCCACCGACTCATGGGGGCTACGCAGTTAAACTCTCCTTTCTTACACAATGGTAAATCGGACTGGGTCATTCATACTGATTAAGCCGGCCCTTGGGGACTACGGATGCAAAGTTACACTGCTTAAATCGGGCTTGGAGGGATTCTATAACAGAAGCTTATGGATTCTTCTAAAGTCTACAGCCTATTCAATCTTATCATAACCAGTAGACTTGGGGGCTGGTAGGATGTACATAACTTATTTAAAAGACAGAAGTCATACCTCATATTTCTGGTGCATCTGTTTCACCATATCAATCTCAAGGTCGCGCCTGGAATGAACTTGGTTAAGATAACCAGAGAATACTTCATTGACGGACAATTGAGAGTAATAAGCAATGTCAAATTTCATTTTTCGCCTCTCGATGAACTCGTATTTCGTGGAGTGCTTGGCTAAAACGGTTGGATGTCCCGGTTCTCTGAAGCTGGTGCCAGTAATGATAACATCTTCACCATGTTCTTCTGGCGGCTTAAGTGGATTGGATGACTCAGTAAGCACAGGATTGGCATCTGTGTGATCATGAGAGAGGTCAAGAATCACAGGAGGAGTGCCAATGGCAGGTCCTTTTGGTTGTTTGTTAGAAGCTTCAAGTACAGGGATTTGCTGCTCCGGCTCAGCTATTTCAGGTGCCTTAGTTGGCTTGGTCACCTTCGCCTTCTTGTTAGGTTTTGCTTGACCACTGCACAGGTTATGACAAGTCAATATAAATATAAGAGTATAAAGAGTTACAGAGTAAAATTAATTGTCATTACCCAGGGGCAGTTTTAAAAGCCGGCAACACGGTTTGCAACGAGTCGCCAGAGGAAGAACGGGCAAGTTCCTGGTCAATTGAATCAACAGAATTAGGAGGTAGACAGATAAGACCCGCCAGTGGGTTAAAGGAGTAAGTTAAAAAGAACCTCGTTTCGCCTTTTTTGAGGAGCGGGAGTGTTTGGTAAGCCGGAGGACAACTCTTCACCGCCGCTCGTCCGGGTCTGACATCGATTCTCATGTTGTTGTTGCTTCAGAAGAAAGTGAGGATCTAAATAAGCCAAGGGGTGTGAAAACCTTACTTTTTGGGTTACTTGATGAAGTTCCTGTCTTGACAAAGGTTCTGAGCCGGAGGAAATAATAGTTACATCTTCTTCAGCTACTTGGCTGGCTCCCGTGTCAGCCTGATAATAGTCAGTGTAAATAAGATGATTGAAGAATGAGCCAAGAGAGTCAAGGGCTACCTCCGACTTACAAGTGTCATCCAAATTAAGCAGTTCAGAGGCGCTTGGTTTCTTCTTTCTCTTGGTGGTCTTCTTGGCGGTTTTCTTGGCGGCTTTCTTGGCAGCTCTGGCCTTCTTAGCAGCTTGATGATCATACTCTGTTTTCCAAAATTCAGACTTAGCCTGCAAAGGTCATTAAAAGTTGAGTTAATAAGGTATTTGAATGATGAGGTAAAGGTAAATAAATTTCAAAGACTCACATCTAGTGGCGGGGTAAGCTTGCAGAAAAGGGCCAGACCCACTTTAACACAGTCCTCCGGATCTTCATTTTGAAGGGACTTAACCATTTCATGAATTGCTTCGTCAGTTAATGGTGTGGAACTATGGTGCAGTGGTTCTTTTGCACCACCAGTGTAAGTACACATTAAGCCGGTGCGGCGGCTCAAGGGTATAATCCGCCAAGAAACCCAGCACCTGACCAAATCAATGCCAGTTAAACCATTTCCTAGCAGGGCCTTCACCATTGCAATGGTAGGAGCAATTTTTGCCCGTTTAGCAGTGGTAAGCTTCTCGGGAAGATTGTGCTTTGGGTCCAGGCGCTCGGTACGGTAACCCGGCGGCGGATTCTCGTCAGCCGGAGAGGTATCTTTGCAATAAAACCACGTCTGGTTCCAATCCTTGGGGTGACTCGGCAAACATGCATAAGGGAAGATGGCATCTCTTCTACGTTGAATCGAGATTCCACCAAGTTCCAAGCTGGGGCCATTCGTGAATTCAGTTTGGCAGTTTAAATAAAAATATTCCCTAAAGAGGTCGATGCTGGGCTCCTCTTGAAGGTATACTTCGGAGAAAACTTGGAAGTTACAGATATTTGACACGGAGTTGGGTCCAGTGTCTTGAGGATGGAGTTGGAAGAAATGCAGAATGTCTTGGAAAAACTTAGAGCCTGGTGGTGAGAAACTGTGGCACCCCATCTTAGAGAAACCGGAACGCCCCGTATTTCAGCCCAGAGATCGAGGAGAAGTCTTCTGGAATACGACACTGCTTAGCATAGAACAAATCTGCTTTCTATAATTACACGAATATGAATACAAGGTCTCCGATATTACAATGAATAACATCGGCACGGCGACACTACGCCATCCTCAGTTGCTCTATGCAAACAGCAGAACAACTCGAAGCAGCGGAAAAACTTCTAGCAGCGGAACAACGATGGCGGTGGTGAACTCCACTCCACAGGGACTCTCGCTGGAACGCTTATCCTAGCTCGCACGAATGGAAACCAAGACAAGCAAGCAATCAAATCCGGCATGACCTGCAAACTGGCATGACACGCCAAGTTAGTACATTGAATGTACTTGCAAGCTCACAATTACCAGAAGCATTCAAGACATACAACAGCATGGCAATTATAGGTTAAGCAGGAATTAACATGAGATCATCAGGATAACATGGCATGAAAAACATGAGCATAATACCGCTAGAACAATATGAGCATGGCATGGACATATAAATCTGACGATACTAGCATGCAACATGATGACACTATATGCACCACTAATTCTGCTCGGGTTACCTCATAACCATCACATGCATCACTTACCAACCTCGGACATCATCACGATCATCTCAGGATCAAATCAAGCTTGGTATAAACAACACCGTAGTAATCATTAAATGACCACAAGGAGCTTGATATTTACCCACGATTATCGCACAATATCACGAATATCCAACAACTCGGTATCCTCGATACCACGGTGATAATTTCGGCGATCACAACCATGACCAACACTTGGTCTCAAACGGTGATCATTCCGGCGAACACAACCAACTTCTCTCCTCATCGAATCGGGGTTGTTATTAATCAAGTTATTATTAATACTGTTGACTCACAGTGTGACCGACACGAACTTGGCCCTTATCCGCGGGCGCGGCCATCGATAGATTTGGTATACACTCTGCAGAGGTTAGTACACTGTACCCACACCACGGAACCCATGGCCTCGCACTCCCATTCGGGTGGACCAACGGCGTTCTGACAAAACGGTTCTACTGCCATGACACCCTCACGGCCACTCCGACTCACTCCCCACTGGGCTAGTCCTGGGTGGCCCCGTATCTACCTAACACACAACGACCACCGTCATGGCCAAAACATAAACGGTCCCGAACGGGGACCCGAATCCATAACAACAACAACGGGCACACAAGGCTTATGTCCGCCTACCTAATCAGGGTAGCGCACGCCCATAACCTTCCCTCGTTGGAGGCACCGGCGAGAGGCACGACAATAGACCCAGTTAGGACCTTCCCATAAAGGTAAGCATGGTTGCACTAGTCAGTTCGATATGGTGGCACCATGACTCAGCCAACAGTTGTTCAAGTTCAGTTTAATCCGGTTAAACTTGAATGCAATATGCTGAGCCATGATAAACTTAACATGATGCAATTACAAAGCATGAGCATGATATCAACATAAGCATGGGGGGCGCAACATAACTATCCACCAGGTAAACAATGAATCATATCCAACTAAGCATATCACAAGTACACACTATTCATAGCATAACATGAACATCAACAATAAATACCATGCAATAACACATCAATCATATTGCCGAGTAAACACTTAATCAGCTAACAGCAAAGGAACAAAGCATAATAACGATACTCGGTAACTAACGTTATTCACGCACCGAAGAATATGACCAACCCAACATGCACTATTATCAAGCATGGCAATATGAAAGTAATACTAGCGAGTAGAACATGCTAACAGAGTGCAAGAAAACATAGCATGACAGTAACCACCGATCCATAAGCATAACCAAAATAACGACAGCAGTAGCAAAACAAGCATACAATTATTAAAGATTCAAGTTAAAAACCAAAGCTACTGCATGGCTATCATGCAAATGGTGGTTGTGGCTTGCGTGGGGTGGAAGAAATCACTGGGAAGAAGTGCGGTGAAGCCGCGAAAAGATTTTCCGGAAACAGTTCTCTCTCGGAGGGGCTGTTTTCGTGCAAGGGCAAAAAGGTCATTTTCAAAATGTTAAAACATGGTGAACATGATTTCAACAGAACGGGCTCGATGAAACAAAGAAATGGGTGTTGGATTCACCTCATTTGGAGTTGGGAGTAAAGAGATATAGTTGTTTTTCTGCCAGGGACCCATCTATAAAGAAATATTTTTTAGCCTGGGCCTAAACTGAAAAACTGAAAGCGCGTACGGCCGAAATACGTTTTCTGCAACAGAAAGCGTATTCTGAACAGAAGTAGATTGAAAATGCATTTTCGAAACAGGAAAGTGTACCTGGGAGAAACCCGTCTCCACTTATCCATGTGTACCCGTGGCTGGGGCCACTTCCAGGCGGGGCCCAGGCGCAGGGGGAGGGGGCACGGGAGTTCGTCTCCTTCCTCCCACTCCTGTGCTCCCGTGCAGGATAGAGGAGGAGCAGGGGAGGAAGCGGCAAGGGGGGCGGCCAGCTCCGGCCATCTCTGGCCGAGCCGAGGGCACTGGCGGGACCGGGGCAGCGAGGGGGTCCCGTTCAGAGGGAGCACGAATGCCCGGGAGGAGAGGGGTGGAGGGGAGAGGTGGAGCCAGGAGGAGGACCGGGACGGGCGGGCGGTGGTGCTCCCCGGTGAAGCAGGCACTCCGACGA
The DNA here is from genome assembly GCF_003073215.2 of Triticum urartu. Lineage (NCBI taxonomy): Eukaryota > Viridiplantae > Streptophyta > Magnoliopsida > Poales > Poaceae > Triticum > Triticum urartu. Next base: position 181,783,837 of record NC_053023.1, read on the forward strand.
GGGGGCAAGTGGGTGGGGCGGATGAGTGGAACGAGGGGGACTTGGTCAGTGGCGTCGCTAGGATTTTGATGCTGGGTATTCATTGGCACAAAAAATTACTCTAAATGTATTATAAAGACACCAGTACAACAATAGTAATTTTTGAATATAACATAAAGACACTAGTACCTTTTTATTGACAGATTGATGATATCACATCTTACAATATAACTTTGCGATCGCCTTTTTGGAAGAGATTGATGACATCCTCATCCTTTACTTGATTGAAGAATTCTCTCTCAACAAATGTAACCAAACAATTGTTCAAGTAATCATCACCCATTTTGCTCCTTAGCTTATTCTTCACATAGTTCATTGAAGAGAACACCCTTTCAACACTAGCAGTAGCTACTGGCAGAATTAATACCAACTTAAGAAGCTTGTAAACAATATAGTATTGTTCATGCTTGTTTGTCTCGACAAGCATAACTGAAAGCTCACACAGATTCTTCAAGTTTTGAAACCTTTCATCTCTACGCACATGAGTAACATACATGTTTAGTTGCCATGGAAGTCTTGCCAGTTCATCACTTGTGAAATCATTAGCATAAAACTTTGTAGCAAGCCTAACCAATTTCTCTTGATCATAAGCAGCAAATAGACGAAGTGGACAAAATGCTGCCATGCAAGAAAGTAGATATGTGATTACCTCATCAAATCCGCCATTCAACTCACTAATTTGCCTATCAATGATACTCACATACATATCAACTTTGAAGCGATGGTAATTCGTTGCACCATTAAAGAAACCCCTTCTAGGCCGGCCAGCGGGAAAGTAAGGACCCTCCATATCAACAATTTTGATCTTATGCTTTGTACAAAAAGATGTGACCTTTTTGACAAAATCATCCCATCCAGGATGAGTCCTCAAACCCTCCAAGTGATACTTTGTGATATCAACAAGCTCAATAGCATGAACAATATCTTGGTCTTGCTTTTGCAAAGCTCTACTCAACTCATCTGTGTATCCAAATATTTCTTGCATCAAGTGTGCCATGAAAACAAACTCAAATGATCGAAATGGTGTCAATATGGTTAGAGCCTCTTGCACCTCCGCACCATGGTACTCTTTTCCAATCTTGATGAGGACTCGTCGTATTGCACCATACATACAGATGACATGGTTCACGGTTTTGAAGTGAGAGCCCCAACGTGTATCACATGGCCTTCCCAAACCCATTTCCTGATTATGCCCACTCCCTGTTTCTACTTCTTCCAATTCCAATGCATCAATGAGTTACTCAGCTTGAGCTATACGAAGCATTCTCATCTTTTTACAAGACATGCCAAGAGCATTTAACAAGTGTGCAAGTTGTTGAAAGAACCAAGTACAATCACCACTCTCTTTAGCAACAGCAACAAGAGTTAACTGTAGTTGATGGGAAAAACAATGAACATAGTAGGCAGAAGGAGACTCATCCGTAATCAGTTTTTTGAGGCCATTAGCATTACCTTTCATGTTGCTAGCTCCATCATATCCTTGCCCACGAACCATTGCAAAGGTCAAATTGTACTTCATAAGCATTTGCTCAATTGCAGCTTTAACTGTCAAAGAGGTAGTATCTTGAACATGAGCAAGACCAAGAAATCTTACAATAGCCCTTCCTTTCTTATCAACATAACGCAAGCAAATTGCCAACTGTTCATTCTGATACACATCACTAGACTCATCTGCAAGTATTGCAAAGTGGCCACCATCAAGTTCTTCAATGACTAATTTTGTAGTCTCATGTGCACAACATTTTATTAACTCATGTTGTATATCATGGTGAGTCATCTTGCAATTGTGTGGAGCATTTTTGAGAACAACCCTATCAACCTCTTCAAAATTTCCAGCTAGCCAATTTGAAAGCTCAAGAAAATTTCCTTTATTCAGTGAGTTTTCACTTTCATCATGTCCTCTAATTGCCAAGCCTTGGTGCATTAGAAATCTCAAACATTTGAGTGTCCATGTCAAACGCTGCTTATACAAAGCCTTATATTGTGAGGTGTTTGAAGCAAAAGACTCCCTAATTGATGCTTGAGGTGTAGTGAACATATCATACTTCTCTTGAGCTTCAGCATGAGCACTACTAACCTCACCTTTATGTTTCTTCAATCTCGATTTCATGTTCCAGTTCCTAAATCCATTCTTCACAAATGCATCTCCACCGGGATATTTTGTCTTATCCTTGAACAGATAGCAAACAAAGCAAAAAGCACTATCTTTTGTCACACTATACTCAATCCATGGAAATTCTTTAAACCAAGCACGACAAAAGCGACGGTCAACTCCACTTTTATTTGTATACTCAAAGTTATGATTCTTTGGTTGACATGGCTTCATCTCAATATATCTTCTTCTTACTCTATCTTGGTCATTGATAGCATACATTGAGATGGGAATCCGCTTCCCAGGATCAGGTTCGAGTGCCTCCAAATCTGCTACCATTGGTTCATCATTTGCATCACTTGTTTCAGCATCTTTATCAATTGGGGTTGGGGTTGCTTCTCTGCTCTCTAGTTCACATTCCACATCTGGTGCTTGCACTAACGCCAATTGCAAATTGCTCTCAAGCTGAACATGAGAGGTACAAGTACCCGATGCAGCTACACTCTGATTCGGTGTAGACGTTTCATCAATCTTCTTTGCTTTTGAAGCTTTTTCCCACAATGCAAGAATTCTACTGCCACCACCAGTCCCATTCTTCTTCTTCATCTACATTACAACAAAACAAGGAAGAAATTAGCATCTACAAATTAACAAAACAAGGAAGAATCCTACTCCAGCTGCAAAATCGAATCAACTAAAAAACTAAAACTCCGTTTCTTTAATATTGTACCTGAACGCAGGGCACCGACGCAGGCAGGAGAAAGAAACTGCAGCTGGGCGTTGGACCCTGGGCTGGGCGGCGCCGCGGTGGGCGATGGGCGGCTAGGGCAGGGCGGCCGACGAACGGCGAGCGCCGGGGCGGGGCAGCGTCACAGCAATGCAATCCGAGGGGCGGCCGACAGACGGCGCGCGCCGGGGCGGGGCGGCGTCACAGCGATGCAGTCTGAGGGGCGGACGGCGGACAGCGAGCAACGGCGGTGCTGAGCGGCTGAGGGCGGAGCAGGGGCGGGGCGGCGGCTGGTGACTCGGTGAGCGGGAGTAGGGGTCGCTCGCGCTGGTCGCTGGGCCTGGGCGGCTAGGGCTCGAGCAGGGGAAGTGGGGATTGGGGAACGACCAAACGAGGCAACGAGCGAGAGAAGGGGGTGAGCGGTGGGCCATGCGTTGCAGCTATGTATTAATTTTGTTTGTGCTCAATAATGGGTATTCATATGAATACACATGAATACCCTCAGCGCCGCCAGTGGACTTGGTGGACGTGGTGGGAGGAGGAGAGGAGGAGAGGGTTGGTTGGAACCAAGCCGAGACCGATGCGGCAATGGAGATCAGAGGCGAACTCCGGTGAGATGTGGTGATCCTAGTGACCAAATGAGGCGGGGAAGAGATGAGTGATGTGCGGAGGGGTTCGAGGGTCCTTATATAGGCGCGGGGGAGGGTTCTAGAGCTCACGAGCGAGCTCCCGACCAAGCTTTAATGGTGGACAGAGGCTGGGCATGGCACGGGCATGGCGTTTGTGACACATTTAAGGCGAACAATGATGAAGCAGCAACGCAGGGCGAGGCAGTCGAGCACGGGCGAGCTCCAGGACATGAATGGAGGTCGAGACGAGGAGGGAGGAGACAACACAGTGGCCGGACTGAGCCAGAGCTTGCACTATGTGTGACGCCAACGTGATCACCACATGCACTGGTGCAAACAGCACGTTCTGGCCGGGCCGACCATGCCCAGTAGATAGACCATCGTGTCCTTAGTCAAAATAAGGGAATAAATCGGTCCAGGGGCAAAGAAGAGATTTGCACTTAGCTCCAAAGTAAATCAACAGGGAGGTGCTTGTAACTTGCTGGGCTAAACTAGCTTGGTAACATGGTAAATAGTTTGTGTTGCGATGATCAAACACGAAGGTGATTTTGATCACCAAAAATCAGACTAAGAGGAGGAGCTTAGATGAGGGTTGCTGTAGAAACCACTATAATGGACAAAATTAGAGATTTGGATGATGCACTCACATGAAGCATCAACTTGAGCTCAAATTTGGCAAGGCTTAGTCATTTGGTCATAGTAAGATGCTGTAAAAATTTCATACCAATTGGATTCACCAAAATGGTACTTCCTTCACAGCTATTCTCCCCGACCAAAAACTTGCAAGAATTCTAGAGAAATATTGGCTCATTGTGATGGTGCCAAATTTGGTGGATAGAAGTTATTTGGGTAGGAGAACGATCTGGTATTTTCTCATAATTAATAAAGCAATATAAAATGCACTTGCTTCACAACCTGGAAATATTGCCAGAATCAAAGATTTTGTCATGTGCTCACATAGATCAAGGGATGGAGCTTAAATTTGAAGTAGGCTAATTATATGGGCACATGAAGAGGCATGCAAAATTTCAACTCATTTGGGTAACCTAGCTAGTACTTCCTTCACAACGCCTTCTGTTTGACAGAAAGTTTGAAAAATTGCTGAGGAAGATTGGCTAGGCAAATAAAGTTGAATTTTGGCATGAGGCAATTATTTGGACATGAAAGAATACCCAACAAGTTTGGGAGCAAACAAGATTGGATAGGTGGCACTTCCTTCACAGAAAGGCACACTGGACAGAAATGAAGATTAATTATTGGGGGATTGTCTTGGGCTAGGACAGGAAAGTTTGGGCTTATTTGAGCAATATATGACCCAAAGGAATTATGAGAATTAATTTATATTTTTGGGAGTGTCAGAAATATAGGTTGCTTCACAACCTAGGGCAGACAGGGTTATTCCTTTAACAGAAAAATGAATATTCCTAAGAAAAATAAATTAGGGTTTGGTCAAGGAGTGGAGTGACATGGTCTTGGAAAGGTTTTGAGAACCATGAGTCACTTGGGAGAGGAAATGAAGATGATTTCCCAGGTGACAAGGCCACAGAACCACTCCAAAAAAAGAAAAACGGGGCAAAAACCAATTACATCAAAAGAAAAAGAAAAGGGCCAAAATCCAGGCTGTTACAGAAACCCCGGTTCATGTGATCAGTGAAAACAATGGTTTCGCCCTCCTTTGGCTGAGGTCATTCTTCGCACGGGTCAGGAGCACGGTAATGCATCACACTCTATGCGGGTAAATACCCGACTTTGACAAAGTCCTTAAATGTACCCTCGGTGACGCTGGAGGGGACCCAATTGCATGTATAGACTGTTTTTGGCGGCATGGTGAAGAGAGGAAGCCAAATGGAAAGGAAAATTTTTCCGGTTCAAGTAAGTTGGTGAAAACACAAGTTAAACAGCTACAGTGTATATTCAGCATGGCAGCTTAAGTGAGGACTAATGATATGTGAGTGATTATAAGCCGGTGAGGTAAGCCGCCATGACCAGCATGGATAGTCAAGATCTAACACGAGCAAGTTATATTAAGTATTGGGAAAAACAGGTTTCACGGGTTGAAGCTATAAGATTGGATCTGGAGCTATTCGGAAAAATGAAATAAATTCTAAGTGGAAAATAGCGGTGGCCGAAAAAGGGGAACGTCTAAATGAGATCTATTTGCAATGGGGATATATTCTGATATCGAAGAACAAGTGTTAAAACTGCTACCGCATAAGATTTATGTGGTTTTTTTGGATCTAACCAATGAATCTAAGCAAGAAGAAAGAAGGGCAGCGACGAACACCGATGAACAATGAAACCCTAATGACAGATCTATGGCGAGGAAAAGGAAGACTTACTGATCCTGATGAGACAGCGGAGAAGCGCCGCGGTGCTCTGGTCCGTTCAGGGTGATGCAGCGGCCGGAGTCGAGGTCAGAGACGAAGGTTGACAGTGGCAGAGCTCGGGCGCATTGGAGCGTCACGAGGAGGAAGAAGAAGGTGATAAGGAAAGGGGGAATGAAAGGGGAACCCGCGGCCCTATTTATAAGGGGAGAAGGATAAGTGGCATGCGCAAGAATCGAGGAGACAGGAGAATGGATGTGCGACGGCGCGGGCGCCTCGATTTTCGGAGGGTCGGTAAAGGAAGGGATTTATTAAGATTTGGGTTCTGTGTAGTATTAATCACAGGTGACGTCACGACGGGTTACAACAATTTCCGGAGATGACGTCATGGCGGGTTACAATATTTCACAAGAAGAGGAAGGATTTTTTCTAAGTGTTGAAGATTAACATGAACAAGTTCCAATCAACCTGGGGCCTAATGTTGGGGATATTACTATTAGATATGACCCGCCCAGGAGGGGCCGGTTCATCTTTATGGCGGTTCATCTAAATGAAGCCCAGGAGTATATTAAAGATGGTGATTTGTAGACAGGCTTGTTAAAAGGGCCAAACCCGAAGGCGGCTTAAGGCCCATAAGGCCGTACACGTTGTATGAGTCGGCCAGGACTCTGTAGGCCGTAGGGCAAAAACCCATGTATATAAGGGGACGACTCGGCAGCGGCTTAGGGAAAGAGACAACAACTCGAGAGCTTGGCAAAGCGTGTTTCTCCCTATAATCGAAACCCTAGCAATACCACCTCAAACTGGACTAGGCCTTTACCTTCACCGTAAGGGGCCGAACCAGTATAAACTCCTCATGTCCTTTGTCCCGTTTGACCCCTTTGAGCTAACCTCGTCGCAATGGTTCCAGAACTAAGTCCTTCCATGAGGACATCTGCCGTGACACTTCCACGACAGCGCTTGTTGGGAGGCAACCCAATGAATAAATTTTAAATTGTGCTTTTTTCTTTGTGTTTTTGAGTGTTAGCACAATTATGCTACTATTGTGATTGTTTTTTTTGTGTTTTAATTAGTGTTTGTGCCAAGTAGAACCAATAGGATCTTCTTGGGTGATAGTTGTTTGATCTTGCTGAAAAAGACAGAAACTTTGTTCTCATGAAAATAATTGTTAGAAATCACCAGAACATGATAAAATGCCAATTCTTTTTGCAGAAGATTAATATACAAATTACCCAGGTCTTCCTAGTTTTTCAGAATGTTTGGAGTTCCAGAAGTATTCGAACAATCGGATTGCTACAGACTGTTCTGTTTTGACAGATTCTATTTTCTTTGTGTTGTGTGCTTATTTTGATGGCTCTGTGGTGTTCTTTGATGAGTTTTTGCCATAGAAAAGTTGGAATATAGTAGATATAATACAAAAACAAAACATGAATTGGTTTTATACAGCACTTTTAGTAGTGATTTATTTTTCTTACACTAACGGATCTCACGAAGGTTTTGTTGAGTTTTTTGTGATTGAAGTTTTCAAGTTTTGGGTTGTCTTACAATGGATGAAGGAAGGATATAAGAGCCTAAGCTTGGGGATGCCCCAGCATCCCAAGCTATTATCCAAAAATGAGCAACCAACTAAGCTTGGGGATGCCCCCGAGTGGCATCCCCGCTTTCTTCCAACAACTATCGGTATTTTAGTTGAAGCTATATTTTTATTCGTCACATGATATGTGTTTTGCTTGGAGCGTATTGTATCATATGAGTCTTTGCTTGTTTTATTTTGTGTTTTAAGTCATCAATCCTTGCTGGACACACTTATTTGGGAGAGCCAAAATTATGTCATGACTTGTCAGAATTGCTCTCTATGCTTCACTTAAATTTTTTATGAGCAATGGACTTGCTCTAGTGCTTCACTTTTATCTTTTTTGAGCACGGTGTGCTTATTATTTTTGAAGAAATGCTCTCTTGATTCACTTAGATTTATTTGAGAGTTAGTAAAATTTTCAAGAAATCCTCTCTTGCTTCACTTAAATTATTTTGAGAGAAACAAAAAAGAATTATGCCCATGATCTTCACTTATATTTGTTTGAGCTTATGAAAAGCAACACATGAAAATTAGTGCCAAAGTGATAGATATCCAAGAAGGATATAATAAAAACTTTCATGAAGATCATTGGACAAAATAAACTTGATTATCGGTAATAGTTTTGAGATATGATGATGTGATATGTGAGTTATGTTGATGAGTAATTATGCTCTAGTAAGAATATTGGTGTTAAGGTTTGTGATTCCCTATGCAAGTATGAAAGTCAATAGTCATGCAATGAAATTATATCCAACTTATGGTGCATTATTCGGTGTTATTTATGCTTAATGCTTGCTTATGAGATTATCCGTTTCTTAGTTGGTTGCTTCCCAATCTTTTGCTAGCCTTCATTTTGCACCAAGTATGATCTCTACTTGTGCATCCCAAATCCTTTAAACCAGTTTTGCCACAAGAGTCCACTGTATCTACCTATATGTGGTATTCTTTTGCGGTTCTAAGAAAATTTGCATGTGCCATCTCTAATTTTCAAAATAAACTTCTCTTTTGTGTGTTTGTTTCGCTCGCGGAGCGGTGAGGGGTGGCTAATATTCTCCATGCTGGATGTGTTATTCTCATGATGAGTGTTTATTCACTTGTCATTGCACGAGAGTAAGGCAAAGGTTTTAGGGATGCCCGGTCCCGAAATGCAAAAATGAATTTACTTTATGTTGTCAAATAATAAATTCCTTGGCAAGTGTTGGTATGGAGGGCACCTGTGGATACGGTTAGCCATGGAAAGTGAAAGTATGGTGGAAAAAGGAATACAATTTATTTTCTGTTTGGGAACTGCCTATGGAATATCTAGCATGGAAAGTGTTGGGAACTCTAAGTCGTTTTCGCTGGTTGGATGGACACACCTCTCAACATGTTTTTATCTCTAATTTTTTTTGCTTTGAGCTCTGGCACCTCTACAAATCACTACTTCCCTCTGTGAAGGGCCTTTCCTTTTATTTTATGCAATTTTTATTTTTGAATTTGAGTCTCCATCTTCTCTCATAAAAAGCACCAACTAGGAGGCAATATGATCGTACTTAAGTATTGGGTGTAGCTAATATTCGAGTGTGTTTCATGAATGGATCAATGGTTGAGCATGATGGGCAAGGGGTAACTTATTTTAGCGTTGATATTTTGAAAGACATGGTTGCTTGTTGATATGCTTGAGTATCTAAATTGTTATGTCAAAACTAGACTATTGTTTTGTATCACATAAAAGTCCAATTGTCCATGCTATAAAGAAAAGAATATGATATGACATGATAGGTAGCATTGCACATCAAAAATTCTATTTTTATCACTTACCTACTCGAGGACGAGTAGGAGTTAAGCTAGGGGATGCTGATACGTCTCCAACGTATGTATAATTTTTGATTGTTCCATGCTGTTATATTATCAATCTTGGATGTGTTAGAATCATTTTATAGTCTTTTATATCATTTTTAGGTACTAACCTATTGACATAGTGCCAAGTGCCAGTTGTTGTTTTTTCATGTTTTTTACATCGCAGGAAATCAATATCAGACAGAGTCCAAATGCCACGAAACTCCACGATGAATTTTTATGGGCCAGAAGGAACACAAAGGGCCTGGCTGCGCCTGGGGGGTGCCCCGAGGGGGGCACAATCCACCAGGGCACGCCAGGAGGACCAGGCGCTCCCTGTTGGGTTGTGGCCACCTCGGGTCCCCCCAGACCACCTCTTTGCTCTATAAATACCCCAATATTCCAGAAACCCTAGGCACGTCGACGAAATATTCATCTAGCCACCGCAGAGTCCAGAACCACCAGATCCAATCTAGACACCATCTCGGATGGGGTTCACCACCTCCATTGGTGCCTCTCCGATGATGCGTGAGTAGTTCTTTGTAGACCTTCGGGTCCGTAGTTAGTAGCTAGATTGCTTTCTCTCTCTCTCTCTCGCTGAATTCTCAATACAATGGTCTCTTGGAGATCCATATGATGTAACTCTTTTGCGGTGTGTCTGTTGGGATCTGATGAACTTCGAGTTTATGATCAGTTATATCTTTTTATATCCATGAAAGTCATTTGAGTTTCTTTGATATCTTATATGCATGATCTCTTATAGCCTCATATTTCTTCTCCGATATTTGGGTTTTGTTTGGCCAACATGATCTATTTATCTTGCAATGGGAAGAGGTGCTTCGTAGTGGGTTCGATCTTACGGTGATTGATCCTAGTTACAGAAAGGGAAACGATATGTATGTATCGTTGCTACTAAGGATAAAATGATGGGGTCTATCTCTACATAGATAGATATTGTCTACATCATGTCTTCGTTCTTATTGCATTACTCCGTTTTTCCATGAACTTAATACACTAGATGCATGCTGGATAGCGGTCAATGTGTGGAGTAATAGTAGTAGATGCAGGCAGGAGTCGGTCTACTAATCTTGGATGTGATGCCCATATAATGATCATTTCTTGGATATCGTCATGATTATTTGAAGTTCTATCAATTGCCCAACAGTAAATTTTTTACCCGCCGTTTACTATTTTTCTCGAGAGAAGCCACTAGTGAAACCTACGGCCCCGGGGTCTTCTTTCTCATATATTTGCTTTTACGATCTACCTTTTTCTTGCATTTATTTTCAGATCTACTAAACCAAAAATACAAAAATACCTCACTCCATTTTATTTCTATTTATTTTATTTGGCGTTCGATCTATCAATCTATTACAACTTTTTCCTGTCCACGCATCATCTTGGGAGCCGTTACCCGAAAGGGATTGACAACCCCTTTAACACGTCGGGTTGCGAGTGGTTGTTATTTGTGTGCAGGGGATGTTTACGTTGTGTTTCTTGGTTCTCCTACTGGTTCGATAACCTTGGTTTCATATCTGAGGGAAATACCTACCGCCAATGTGCTGCATCATCCCTTCCTCTTTGGGGAAATACCGACATAGCTTCAAGTGACATCAGGGTGCTTCGAGGGGAGCACAACCCACCAGGGCGCGCCTAGAGGCCCAGGCACGCCCTGGTGGGCTGTGCCCACCTCGGTTGCCTCCCGAACCGTCTCTTTACTCTATAAATACCCCAATATTCTGGAAACCCTAGGGGAGCCGATGAAAAACAATTCCAGCCGCCGCAAGTTCCAGAACCACCAGATCCAATCTAGACACCATAACGGAGGGGTTCATCATGTACATTGGTGCCTCTCCGATGATGCGTGAGTAGTTATTTGTAGACCTACGGGTCTGTGGTTAGTAGCTAGATGGCTTCCTCTCTCTCGTTTTATTCTCAATACTATGGTCTCTTGGAGATCCATATGATGTAACTCTTTTTGCGGTGTGTTTGTTGGGATCCGATGAACTTTGAGTTTATGATCAGATCTATCTTTTTATACATGAAAGTTATTTGAGTCTTCTTTGATCTCTTATATGCATGACTGCTTATAGCCTCCTATTTCTTATCCGATATTTGGGTTTTGTTTGGCCAACTTGATCTATTGATTTTGCAATGGGAAGAGGTGCTTTTTGATGTGTTCGATCTTACGGTGCTTGATCCCAGTTACACAAGGGGAACCGACACATCTGTATCATTTGCATTAAGGATAACAAGATTGGGTCTATTTCTGCATAAATAGATCTTTTCTATATCATGTCATCGTTCTTATTTCATTACTCCGTTTTTTCATGAACTTAATACACTAGATGCATGCTGGATAGCGGTCGATGTGTGGAGTAATAGTAGTAGATGCAGGCAGGAGTCGGTCTACTAATCTTGGACGTGATGCCTATATAATGATCATTGCCTGGATATTGTCATGATTATTTGAAGTTCTATCAATTACCCAACAGTAATTTGTTCCCCCACCATTTGCTATTTTTCTCGAGAGAAGCCACTAGTGAAACCTACGGCCCCCGGGTCTCTTCTTTATTATATTTGCCGTTGTGCTCTATTTTCCTTTGCTTTTATTTTTAGATCTATTAAACTAAAAATACAAAAATACCTTGCTGCACTTTATTTTATTTGGTGTTCTATCTATCGATTTATTACAACTTTCTCACGTTCGTTTGCCAATTTCTGGCACCGTTACCCGAAAGGGATTGACAACCCCTTCAGTACATCGGGTTGTGAGTATTTGTTATTTGTGCGCAGGTGCCATTCACGTAGTGTTGCGTGGTTCTCCTACTAGTTCGATAACCTTGATCTCATCATTGAGGGAAATATCTACCGTCGCTGTACTACATCATCCCTTCCTCTTTGGGGAAATACCGATGTAGTTCTAGCAGGCATCGCCTACCTATATGCGGTATTTACCTACCGTTCCAAGTAAATTTGCATGTGCCAAACTCTAAACCTTCAAATAATAATCTGTTTTGTATGCCCGAATCGCTCATGTAGCGACTGGGGCTGTCAGTATCTTCCATGCCAGGTGGGTTGTTCTCACGGTGAGTGTTGATTCACTTGTCATGCATAAGAAAGTGGCTGGTATTCGGGATGCCCAGTTCCATGCTCAAATCAAATCAAAATATAATTTCAAACAAAACTCCCCTAGGACTGTTGTTGGTATGGACGGTACCCATTGTTTTGGACTAGCCGTGGAGTGTGCTTGTTGGTGGAGGGGGAGTAAGAACTGTACTATTCTGTTTGGGAACCGCCTATAATGTATCTAGCATGGAAGGTACCGAGATCTCTTGCTTGTTATGTTGACAATGAAAGCATACCGCTCAAAATTATATTCACCTCTATTTCAAAAAGCTTGAGCTCTGGCACCCTCTGCAAATCCGTGCTTCCCTCTACGAAGGGCCTATCTATTTACTTTTACTGTTGTGTCATCATCCTCTTATAAAAAGCACCAGCTGGAGAGCACCACTGTCATTTGTATGCTTTTCTATTAGTTGGTATTGAGTATGACTGGATCTCTTTTACCATGAATTACAATGTCTAGTAAGTCCTTGATCTTCAGGGGTGCTCTGCATTTATGTTTTGTGGTCTCAGAAAGGGCTAGCGAGAAACCATTTTGTTATATCATATCATGATTGTTTCAAAAAAATGTTGTCATCCGAGATTTATTATTATTACTCGCTTGTTGATTATGCCATTGATATGAGTAAGTCTGAGACCTAAATGTTATTGTGAATATGGTTAGTTTATAATCTTTGCTGAAAACTTGAATGTTGGCTACACATATTTGCAACAATAAGATCAAACAGAGTTTGTAGAAGTTTTTCTTTATCACTTTCAGTTTGTCAACTGAATTGCTTGAGGACAAGCAATGGGTTAAGCTTGGGGGAGTTAATACGCCTCCATCGTATCTACTTTTCCAAACTCTTTTGCCCTTGTTTTGGACTCTAATTTGCATGATCTGAATGGAACTAACCTGGAATGACGCTGTTTTCAGCAGAATTGCCTTGGTATTTATTTTGTGCAGAAATAAAAGTTCTCCGAATGACCTGAAAATTTATGGAGCATATTTTTGGAATAAATAAAAATACTAGCGAAAGAATCAACCAGAGGGGACCCAGCAGGTGAACACAAGGTTGGAGGGCGCGCCCTACCCCCTGGGCGCGCCCCTGCCTTGTGGGTCCTTGGACCTCCTCTGGCCCAAACTCCAACTCTATATATTCACATCTGCGGAGAAAAAAATCAAATAGAAGGATTCATCATGTTTTACGATATGGAGCCACCACCACCTCCTGTTCTTCATCGGTAGGGCAGATCTGGAGTCCGTTTGGGGCTCCGGAGAGGGGGATTCGTCACGATCATCATCACCAACCTTCCTCCATCACCAATTTCATGATGCTCACCGCCGTGCGTGAGTAATTCCATCGTAGGCTTGCTGGAGGGTGATGGGTGGGATGAGATTTATCATGTAATCGAGTTAGTTTTGTTAGGGTTTGATCCCTAGTATCCACTATGTTCTGAGGTTGATGTTGCTATGACTTTGCTATGCTTAATGCTTGTCACTAGGGCCCGAGTGCCATGATTTCAGATCTGAACCTATTATGTTTTCATGAATATATTTGTGTTCTTGATCCTATGTTGCAAGTTGTAGACACCTATTACGAGTTATAATCCGCATAACCCAAGGTGACAATAATTGGGATTCTTTCCGGTGATTACCGTAGTTTGAGGAGTTCATGTATTCTCTGAGTGCTAATTCCTTGGTCTGGTTCTCTATTAAAAGGAGGCCTTAATATCCCTTAGTTTCCATTAGGACCCCGCTGCCACGGGAGGGTAGGACAAAAGATGTCAGGTTAGTTCTTTTCCATAAGCACGTATGACTATATTTGGAATACATGGTGCTACTTCTTGAGCTTGCGTTGGTTTTCCCTTGAAGAGGAAAGGGTGATGCAGCAAAGTGGAGTAAGTATTTCCCTCAGTTTTGAGAACTAGGGTATCAATCCAGTAGGACAATGCACAAGTCACCGAATACCTGCACAAACAAACACCAACTTGCACCCAACGCGATAAAGGGGTTGTCAATCCCTTCACGGTTATTTGCAAAGTGGGATCTGATAGAGATGGATAAATGGTAAAGTATTATTTTTGGTATTTTTGGTTTATGGAATGGAAAGTAAAAGATTGCAAAGGAAGTAAATAGGAAACTAATATTGTAGACCAGAAACTTATATGATGGAAAGTAGACCCGGGGGCCATAGGTTTCACTAGAGGCTTCTCTCAAGACAGAAAATATTACGATGGGTGAACAAATTACTGCTAAGCAGTTGATAGAAAAGCGCAAAGTTATGACAATATCTAAGGCAATGATCATGAATATAGGCATCACGTTCATATCAAGTAGAACGACTCCTGCCTGCATCTACTACTATTACTCCACTGATCGACCGACCCATGCCTACATCTGGAGTATGAAGTTCATGAAGAACAGAGTAACACATTAAGTAAGATGACATGATGTAGCGGGATAAACTCAAGCGATATGATGAAAACCCCATCTTGTTATCCTCGATGGCAATAATACAATACGTGCCTTGTTGCCCCTACTGTCACTAGGAAAGGACACCGCAAGATTGAACCCAAAGCTAAGCACTTCTCCCATTGCAAGAAAAACCAATCTAGTTGGCCAAACCAAATCGATAGTCTGAAGAGACTTGCAAAGATATCAAATCATGCATATAAGAATTCAGAGGAGATTAAAATAATATTCATAGATAAGCTGATCATAAATCCACAATTCATCGGATCACGGCAAACACACCGCAAAAAGGTACTACATCGAATAGATCTCCAAGAACATCAAGGAGAACATGGTATTCATAATCAAAGAGTGAGAAGAAGCCATCTAGCTACTAGCTATGGACCCATAGGTCTGTGGTAAACTACTCACGCTTCATCGGAGAGGCAATGGTGTTGATGTAGAAGCCCTTCGTGATCGAATCTCCCTCCGGCAGGATGCCGAAAAAGGCCCCTAGATGGGATCTCATGGGTACAGAAGGTTGTGACGGTGGAAAAGTGTTTTCGTGGCTCTCCTGGTTGGTTTGGGAATATTTGAGAATATATAGGTAGAAGAAATAGGTCGGTGGAGTCACGAGGGCCCCACAAGGGTGGGGGCGCGCCCTACCCCCTGGGTGCGCCCTCCGTCCTTGTGGCTGCCTCGTGGTTTCCCTGGCATGTACTCCAAGTCCTCTGGATGTCTTCTGGTCCAAGAAAAATCATCGTGAAAGTTTCATTCCCTTTGGACTCCGTTTGATATTCCTTTTCTGCAAAACTCTAAAACAAGGAAAAACAGGAACTGGCACTGGGCTCTAGGTTAGTAGGTTAGTCCCAAAATAATATAAAATTGCATAATAATGCATATAAAACATCCAAAACAGATAATATAATAGCATGGAACAATAAAAAATTATAGATACGTTGGAGACATATCAAGCATCCCCAAGCTTAATTTTTGCTCGTCCTCAAGGAGGTAAATGATAAAAATAGAATTTTTGATGTGGAATGCTACCTAACATATTTATCCATGTAATTTTCTTTATTGTGGCATGAATGTTCAGATCCGTATGATTCAAAACAAAAGTTTAATATTGACATAAAAAAATAATATTTCAAGCATACTAACAAGATAATTACGACTTCTCAAAATAACATGGCCAAAGAAAGCTTATCCCTACAAAATCATATAGTCTGGCTATGCTCCATCTTCATCACACAAAATATTTAAATCATGCACAACCCCGATGACAAGCCAAGCAATTGTTTCATATTTTTTATGTCCTCAAACCTTTTCAACTTTCACGCAATACATGAGCGTGAGCCATGGACATAGCACTATTGGTGGAGTAGAAGGTGGTTGTAGAGAAGACAAAAAAAGAGGGAGATAGTCTCACATCAACTAGGCATATCAATGGGCTATGGAGATGCCCATCAATATATATCAATGTGAGTGAGTAGGGATTGCCATGCAATAGATGCACTAGAGCTATAAGTTTATGAAAGCTCAAAAAGAAAACTAAGTGGGTGTGCATCCAACTTACTTACTCACAAAGACCTAGGGTAATTTGAGGAAGCCCATCATTGGAATATACAAGCCAAGTTCTATAACGAAAATTCCCACTAGTATATGAAAGTGACAACATAGGAGACTCTCTATCATGAAGATCCTGGTGCTACTTTGAATCACAAGTATGGAAAAGGACAGTAACATTGCCCCTTCTCTCTTTTTATCTCATTTTCTTCTTTTCTTTTTTCTCTCTTTTTTCTTTTTTTCCTCTTTTTTCTTCTTTTTTTCTTTTTCCTTTCTCTCTTTTTTCTTTCTTTTTCTCTTTTTTCTTCTTCTTTCTTTTATTTCGTCACATGGGACAATGTTCTAAAAAGGAAGATCATCATACTTCTATTTACTTACAACTCAAAAATTACTACTCGACACTAGAACAAGATATGACTCTATATGAATGCCTCTGGCGGTGTACCAGGATGTGCAATGAATCAAGAGTGACATGTATAAAAAATGATGAATGGTGGCTTTGCCACAAATACGATATCAATTACATGATCATGCAAAGCAATATTACAATGATGATGCATGTCGTAATAAACGAAATGGTGGAAAGTAATTACATGGAAATATATGTCAGAATGGCTATGG
The DNA here is from genome assembly GCF_003073215.2 of Triticum urartu. Lineage (NCBI taxonomy): Eukaryota > Viridiplantae > Streptophyta > Magnoliopsida > Poales > Poaceae > Triticum > Triticum urartu. Next base: position 181,800,792 of record NC_053023.1, read on the forward strand.
AAATGCCATAATAGGTAGGTATGGTGGCTGTTTTGAGGAAGGTATATGGTGGGTTTATGGTACCGGCGAAAGTTGCGCGGCACTAGAGAGGCTAGCAACGATGGAAGGATGAGAATGCGTATAATCCATGGACTCAACATTAATCATAAAGAACTCATATACTTATTGCAAAAATCTATTAGTTATCAAAACAATGTACTACGCGCATGCTCCTAGAGGGATAGATTGGTAGGAAAAGACCATCACTCGTCCCCGACCGCCACTCATAAGGAAGACAATCAAAAAATATCTCATGCTCCAACTTTGTTATATAACGGTTCACCATACATTCATGCTACGTGAATCACAAACTTTAACATAAGTATTTCTCAAATTCACAATTACTCACTAGAATGACTCTAATATTACCATCTTCATATCTCAAAACAATCATAAGGAATCAAACTTCTCATAGTATTCAATGCACTTTATGTGAAAGTTTTTATTATATCCCTCTTAGATGCCTATCATATTAGGACTAAATTTATAACCAAAGAAAATTACCATGCTGTTTAGAGTCTCTCAAAATAATATAAGTGAAGCACGAGAGTTCATAAATTTCTATAAAATAAAACCACCTCCGTGCTCTAAAAAGATATAAGTGAAGTACTAGAGCAAAATTGCCTAGCTCAAAAGATATAAGTGAAGCACATAGAGTATTCTAATAAATCACGATTCATGCGTGTCTCTCTCAAAATGTGTGCATAGGAAGGATCATTGTGGCAAACTAAAAATCAAAGACTCAAATCATACAATACGCTCCAAGCAAAACACATATCATGTGGTGAATAAAAATATATAGCCTCAAGTAAAGTTACCGATAGAAGAAGACGAAAGAGGGGATGCCTTCCGGGGCATCCCCAAGCTTAGTCTCTTGGTTGTACCTGAATATTACCTTGGGGTGCCTTGGGCATCTCCAAGCTTAGGCACTTGCCACTCCTTATTCCATAGTCCGTCAAATCCTTACCCAAAACTTGAAAACTTCACAACACAAAACTCAATAGAAAATTTCATAAGCTCCGTTAGTATAAGAAACTAAATCACCACTTATGGTACTATTGTGAACTCATTCTTTATTTATATTGGTGTAATATCTAATGTATTCCAACTTTTCCATGGTTCATACCCCCCGATACTAGCCACAGTTTCATCAAAATAAGCAAATAGCACATAGAAAACAAAATGTGTCAAAAACAGAATAGTCTGTAGCAATATGGATATTTTGAATACTGCTGTAACTCCAAAAATTCTAAAAAAATAGGATGACCTAAGAACTTTTTTTATTAGTTATCTGCAAAAAGAATTAGTATTTTATCACACTTATGCTAAAATGAGAAATTTTTTTCTCAGCGCAAAAGTTTCTGTTTTTCAGCAAGATCAAATCAACTATCACCGTAAGCTATCCCAAAGTTCTTACTTGGCACAAACACTAATTAAAACATAAAACCACATCTAACCAGATGCTAGATGAAGTATTTATTGCAAAACAGAACCTAAAAAGTAAAAACAAAAACAAAATTGGGTTGCCTCCGAGCAAGCGCTAATGTTTAACGCCCTTAGCTAGGCATAAAACACGAATATATCTATGTATTACCATGTTTGGCATGCAATCCATGTTGGGGAACGTAGTAATTTCAAAAAAAATCCTACGCACACGCAAGATCATGGTGATGCATAACAACGAGAGGGGAGAGTGGTGTCCATGTACCCTCGTAGACCGTAAGCGGAAGCGTTATGACAAAGCGGTTGATGTAGTCGTACGTCTTCACGATCGACCGATCCTAGTACCGAACGTACGGCACCTCCGCGATCTGCACACGTTCAACTCGGTGACGTCCCATGAACTCACGATCCAGCAGAGCTTCGAGGGAGAGTTCCATCAGCACGATGGCGTGATGGCGGTGATGATGAAGCTACCGTCGTAGGGCTTCGCCTAAGCACCGCTACGATATGACTGAGGTGGAATATGGTGGCGGGGGGCAACGCACATGGCTTGGAACAATCAACTTGTGTCCTAGGGTGCCCCCCCACCCCCGTATATAAAGGATCAAGGGGGGAGGTCGTCCGGCCTTGGTGCGCCGCAAGGAGAGGACGAATCCTCCTCCTAGTAGGAGTAGGATTCATCCTTTCCTAGTACTACTAGGAAGGGGAAGGGGCCGGGAAGGAAGGAGAGGGAGAAGAAGAGGGAAAGAGGGGTCGTGCCCCCCTCCCCTAGTTCATTTCGGACTCCTCATGTGAGGGGGCGTGCCACCTCCTGGGCTGCTGCCCTCTCTCTCCCCTAAGGCCCAATACTTCCCCCGGGGGTTCCGGTAACCCCTCTGGCACTCCAGTTTTCTCTGAAACCACCTGTAACACTTTCGGTGTCCAAATATAGCCGTTCAATATATGAATCTTTATGTCTCGACCATCTCGAGACTCCTCGTCATGTTCGTGATCAAATCCGGTACTTCAAACTATCTTTGGTACATCAAAACACATAAACTCATAATACCGATCGTCAGCGAACGTTAAGCGTGCGGACCCTACGGGTTCGAGAACTATGTAGGCATGACCGAGACTCATCTCTGGTCAATAACCAATAGAGGAACCTGGATGCTCATATTGGTTCCTACATATTCTACAAAGATCTTTATCGGCCAAACCGCATAACAACATACGTTGTTCCCTTTGTCATCGGTATGTTAGTTGCCCGAGATTCGATCGTCGGTATCTCAATACCTAGTTCAATCTTGTTACCACAAGTCTCTTTACTCGTTCCGTAATGCGTCATCCCGCAACTAACTCATTAGTCACATTGCTTGCAAGGCTTATAGTGATGTGCATTACCGAGAGGGCCCAGAGATACCTCTCCGACAATCAGAGTGACAAATCCTAATATTGATATATACCAACTCAACAAGTACCATCGGAGACACCTGTAGAGCACCTTTATAATCACCCAGTTACGTTGTGACGTTTGGTAGCACACAAAGTGTTCCTCCGGTCTCCGGGAGTTGCATAATCTCATAGTCATAGGAACATGTATAAGTCATGAAGAAAGCAATAGCAATATACTAAACGATCAAGTGCTAAGCTAACGGAATGGGTCAAGTCAATCACATCATTCTCTAATGATGAGATCTCGTTAATCAAATGACAACTCATGTCTATGGCTAGGAAACTTAACCATCTTTGATTCAACGAGCTAGTCAAGTAGAGGATTACTAGTGACACTCGGTTTTTCTATGTATCCACACATGTACTAAGTTTTCGGTTAATACAATTCTAGCATGAATAATAAACATTTATCATGAAATAAGGAAATAAATAATAACTTTATTATTGCCTCTAGGGCATATTTCTTCAGTCTCCCACTTGCACTAGAGTCAATAATCTAGTTCACATCGCCATGTGATTTAACACCAATAGTTCACATCACCATGTGATTAACACCCATAGTTCACATCGCCATGTGACCAACACTCAAAGGGTTTACTAGAGTCAGTAATCTTAGTTCACATCGCCATGTGATTAACACCCAAAGAGTACTAAGGTGTGAACAAGTTTTGCTTGTGAGAGAAGTTTAGTCAACGGGTCTGCCATATTCAGATCCGTATGTATTTTGCAAATTTCTATGTCAACAATGCTCTGCACCGAGCTACTCTAGCTAATTGCTCCAACTTTCAATATGTATCCATACTAATACTTAGAGTCATCTGGATCAGTGTCAAAAATTGCATCGACGTAACCCTTTACGACAAACCTTTTGTCACCTCCATAATCGAGAAACATATCCTTATTCCACTAAGGATAATTTTTACCGTTGTCCAGTGATCTACTCCTAGATTACTATTGTACTCCCTTGCCAAACTCAGTGTAAGGTATACAATAGATCTGGTACATAGCATGGCATACTTTATAGAACCTATGGCTGAGGCATAGGGAATGATATTCATTCTCTTTCTATCTTCTGCCGTGGTCGGGCTTTGAGTATTACTCAATTTCACACCTTGTAACACAGGCAAGAACTCTTTCTTTAACTGTTCCATTTTGAATTACTTCAAAATCTTGTCAAGGTATGTACTCACTGAAAAAACTTATCAAGCATCTTGATCTATCTCTATAGATCTTGATGCTCAATATGTAAGCAGCTTCACCGAGGTCTTTCTTTGAAAAACTACTTTCAAATACTCCTTTATGCATTCCAGAAAATTCTACATTATTTCCAATCAACAATATGTCATTCACATATACTTATCAGAAATGTTGTAGTGCTCCCACTCACTTTCTTGTAAATACAGGCTTCACCACAAGTCTGCATAAAACTATATGCTTTGATCAACTCATCAAAGCGTATATTCCAACTCCGAGATGCTTGCATCAGTCCATAGATGGATCGCTGGAGCTTGCACATTTTGTTAGCACCTTTAGGATCAACAAAACCTTCTGGTTGCATCATATACAACTCTTCTTTAAGAAATCCATTAAGGAATGTAGTTTTGACATCCATTTGCCAGATTTCATAAAATGTGGCAATTTGCTAACGTGATTCGGACAGACTTAAGCATCGCTACGAGTGAGAAAATCTCATCGTAGTCGACACCTTGAACTTTGTCAAAAACCTTTTTCAACAAGTCTAGCTTTGTAGATAGTAACACTACTATCAGCGTCCGTTTTCCTCTTGAAAATCCATTTATTTTCTATGGCTTGCCGATCATCGGGTAAGTCAACCAAAGTCCACACTTTGTTCTCATACATGGATCCCATCTCAGATTTCATGGCCTCAAGCCATTTTGCGGAATCTGGGCTCATCATCGCTTCCTCATAGTTTGTAGGTTCATCATGGTTAAGTAACATGACCTCCAGAACAGGATTACTGTACCACTCTGGTGCGGATCTCACTCTGGTTGACCTACAAGGTTCGGTAGTAACTTGATCTGAAGTTACATGATCATCATCATTAGCTTCCTCACTAATTGGTGTAGGAGTCACAGGAACAGATTTCTGTGATGAACTACTTTCCAATAAGGGAGCAGGTACAGTTACCTCGTCAAGTTCTACTTTCCTCTCACTCACTTCTTTCAAGAGAAACTCCTTCTCTAGAAATGATCCATTCTTAGCAACGAATGTCTTGCCTTCGGATCTATGATAGAAGGTGTACCCAACTACCTCCTTTGGGTATCCTATGAATACACATTTCTCCGATTTGGGTTTGAGCTTATCAGGATGAAAGTTTTTCACATAAGCATCGCAACGCCAAACTTTAAGAAACGACAACTTTGGTTTCTTGCCAAACCACAATTCATATGGTGTTGTCTCAACGGATTTAGATGGTGCCCTATTTAACATGAATGCAGCTGTCTCTAATGCATAACCCCAAAACGATAGTGGTAAATCAGTAAGAGACATCATAGATTGCACCATATCTAATAAAGTACGGTTATGATGTTCGGGCACACCATTATGATGTGGTGTTCCAGGTGGCATGAGTTGCGAAACTATTCCACATTATTTCAAATGAAGACCAAACTCATAACTCAAATATTCTCCTCCACGATCAGATCATAGAAACTTTATTTTCTTGTTATGATGATTTTCCACTTCACTCTGAAATTATTTGAACTTTTCAAATGTTTCAGATTTATGTTTCATCAAGTAGATATACCCATATCTACTCAAATCATCTGTGAAGGTTAGAGAATAATGATACCTGCCGTGAGCCTCAACACTCATCGGACTGCATACATCAGTATGTATTATTTCCAACAAGTCTGTTGCTCGCTCCATTGTTCCGGAGAACGGACTCTTAGTCATCTTTCCCATGAAACATGGTTCGCAAGCATCAACTGATTCATAATCAAGTGATTCCAAAATCCCAACAGCATGGATTTTCTTCATGCGCTTTACACCAATATGACCTAAACGGCAGTGCCACAAATAAGTTGCACTATCATTATTAACTTTGCATCTTTTGGCTTCAATATTATGAATATGTGTATCACTACGATCAAGATTCAATAAACCATTCACCTTGGGTGTATGACCATTGAAGGTTTTATTCATGTAAACAGAACAACAATTATTCTCTGACTTTAAATGAATAACCGTATTGCAATAAACATGATCAAATCATATTCATGCTTAATGCAAACACCAAATAACATTTATTTATGTTCAACACTAATCCTGAAAGTATAGGGAGTGTGCGATGATGATCATATCAATCTTGGAACCACTTCCAACAAACATCGTCACTTCACCCTTAACTAGTCTGTATTCATTCTGCAACTCTCGTTTCGAGTTACTAATCTTAGTAACTGAACTAGTATCAAATACTGAGGGGTTGATATAAACACTAGTAAAGTACACATCAATAACATGTATATCAAATATACCTTTGTTCACTTTGCCATCCTTCTTATGCGCCAAATACTTGGGGCAGTTCTGCTTTCAGTGTCCAGTCCCTTTGCAGTAGAAGCACTTAGTCTCAGGCTTAGGTCCAGACTTGGGCTTCTTCACTTGAGCAGCAACTTTCTTGTCGTTCTTCTTGAAGTTCCCCTTCTTCCCTTTGCCTTTTCTTGAAAGTAGTGGTCTTGTCAACCATCAACACTTGATGCTTTTCTTGATTTCTACCTTCGTCGATTTCAGCATCACAAGAGCTTGGGAATCGTTTCCGTTATCCCTTGCATATTATAGTTCATCGCAAAGTTCTAGTAACTTGGTGATAGTGACTAGAGAACTCTGCCAATCACTATCTTATCTGGAAGATTAACTCCCACTTGATTCAAGCGATTGTAGTACTCAGACATTCTGAGCACATGCTCACTAGCTGAGCAATTCTCCTCCATCTTGTAGGCAAAGTGCTTGTCAAAGGTCTCATACCTTTCGACATGGGCATGAGTCTGAAATACTAATTTCAACTCTTGGAACATCTCATATGCTCTGTGGCGTTCAAAACATCTTTCAAGCCCCGATTCTAAGCCGTAAAGCATGGTGCACTAAACTATCAAGTAGTCATCATATCGAGCTTGCCAAACATTCATAACGTCTGCATCTACTCCTGCAATCGGTCTATCACCTAGCGGTGCATCGAGGACATAATTCTTCTGTGCAACAATGAGGATAATCCTCAGATCATGGATCCAATCCGCATCATTGCTACTAACATCTTTCAACTTAGTTTTCTCTATGGAACATAGCAAAAATAAAACAGGGGAGCTAAATGTGAGCTATTGATCTACTACATAGATATGCTAATCCTACCAAGACTAAGTTCATGATAAATGAAAGTTCAATTAATCAAATTACTTAAGAAATCCCACTTAGATAGACATCCCTCTAATCATCTAAGTGATCACGTGATCCAAATCAAGTAAACCATGTCCGATCATCACGTGAGATGGAGTAGTTTTCAATGGTGAACATCACTATGTTGATCATATCTACTATATGATTCACGCTCGACCTTTCGGTCTCAGTGTTCCGAGGCCATATCTGCATATGCTAGGCTCGTCAAGTTTAACCCGAGTATTCTGCGTGTGCAAAACTGGCTTGCACCCGTTGTATGTGAACGTAGAGCTTATCACACTCGATCATCATGTGGTGTCTCGGCACGACGAACTTTCGCAACGGTGCATACTCAGGGAGAACACTTGTACCTTGAAATTTAGTGAGAGACCAACTTATAATGCTACCGTAGATCTAAGCAAAATAAGATGCATAAAAGATAAATATCACATGCAATCAATATAAGTGATATGATATGGCCATCATCATCTTGTGCCTTTGATCTCCATCTCCAAAGCACTGTCATGATCGCCATCGTCACCGGCGCGACACCTTGATCTCCATCGTAGCATCGTTGTCGTCTTGCCAACTATTGCTTCTACGACTATCGCTGCCGCTTAGTGATAAAGTACAGCAATTACATGGCGATTGCATTTCATACAATAAAGCGACAACCATATGGCTCCTTCCATTCGCCGATAACTCCGTTACAAAACATGATCATCACATGCAATAAAATTTAGCATCATGTCTTGACCATATCACTTCACAGCATGCCCTGCAAAAACAAGTTAGACGTCCTCTATTTTGTTGTTGCAAGTTTTACGTAGCTGCTATGGGTTGAGCAAGAACCGTTCTTACCTACGCATCAAAACCACAATGATATTTTGTCAAGTATGTGCTTTTTAACCTTCACAAGGACCGGGTGTAGCCACACTCGATTCAACTAAAGTTGGAGAAACTGACACCCGCCAGCCACCTGTGTGCGAAGCACGTCGGTAGAACCAGTCTCGCGTAAGCGTACGCGTAATGTCGGTACGGACCGCTTCATCCAACAATACCGCAGAATTAAAGTATGACATGCTGGTAAGCAGTATGACTAGTATCGCCCACAACTCACTTGTGTTCTACTCGTGCATATAACATCTACGCATAAACCTAGCTCGGATGCCACTGTTGGGGAACATAGTAATTTCAAAAAAAATCCTACGCACACACAAGATCATGGTGATGCATAGCAACGAGAGGGGAGAGTGTTGTCCATGTACCATCGTAGACCGTAAGCGGAAGCGTTACGACAACGCAGTTGATGTAGTCGTATGTCTTCACGATCGACCGATCCGAGTACCGAACGTACGGCACCTCCTTGATCTGCACGCGTTTAGCTCGGTGACGTCCCACGAACTCATGATCCAGTAGAGCTTTGAGGGATAGTTCCGTCAGCACAATGGTGTGATGACGGTTATGATGAAGCTACCGTCGCAGGGCTTCACCTAAGCACCGCTACGATATGACCGAGGTGGAATATGGTGGAGAGGGGCACCGCACACGGCTTGGAACAATCAACTTGTGTCCTAGGGTGCCCCCCCGCCCCCGTATATAAAGGATCAAGGGGGAGGCCGGCCGGCCTTGGTGCGCCCCAAGGAGAGGAGGAATCCTCCTCCTAGTAGGAGTAGGATTCATCCTTTCCTAGTCCTACTAGGAAGGGGGAAGGGGGAAGGAAGGAGAGGGAGAGGGAGAGGGAGAGGGAAAGAGGGGCCGCACCCCCCTCCCCTAGTCCAATTCGGACTCCTCATGGGAGGGGGCGCGCCACCTCCTGGGCTGCTGCCCCTTCTCTCCCCTAAGGCCCACTAAGGCCCAATACTTCCCACGGGGGTTCCGGTAACCCCTCCGGCACTCCGGTTTTCTCCAAAACCACCTGTAACACTTCCGGTGTCCGAATATAGCCGTCCAATATATCAATCTTTATGTCTTGACCATTTCGAGACTCCTTGTCATGTCCGTGAGCATATCCGGTACTCCGAATTATCTTCGGTACATCAAAACACAAAAACTCATAATACCGATCGTCACCGAACGTTAAGCGTGCGGACCCTACTGGTTCGAGAATTTGTAGACATGACCGAGACTCATCTCCGGTCAATAACCAATAGCGGAACCTGGATGCTCATATTGTTTCCTACATATTCTATGAAGGTCTTTATCGGTCAAACCGCATAACAACATATGTTGTTCCCTTTGTCATTGGTACGTTACTTGCCCGAGATTCGATCGTCGGTATCTCAATACCTAGTTCAATCTCGTTACCGGCAAGTCTCTTTACTCGTTCCGTAATGCATCATCCCGCAACTAACTCATTAGTCACATTACTTGCAAGGCTTATAGTGATGTGCATTACCGAGAGAGCCCGGAGATACCTCTCCGACAATCGGAGTGACAAATCCTAATATTGATCTATGCCGACTCAACAAGTACCATCGGAGACACCTGTAGAGCACCTTTATGATCACCCAGTTATGTTGTGATGTTTGGTAGCACACAAAGTGTTCCTCCGGTATCTGGGAGTTGCATAATCTCATAGTCATAGGAACATGTATAAGTCATGAAGAAAGCAATAGCAATATACTAAACGGCCAAGTGCTAAGCTAACAGAATGGATCAAGTCAATCACATCATTCTCTAATGATGTGATCCCGTTAATCAAATGACAACTCATGTCTATGGCTAGGAAACTTAACCATCTTTGATTCAACGAGCTAGTCAAGTAGAGGCATACTACTGACACTCTGTTTGTCTATGTATCCACACATGTACTAAGTTTCCGGTTAATACAATTCTAGCATGAATAATAAACATTTATCATGAAATAAGGAAATAAATAATAACTTTATTATTGCCTCTAGGGCATATTTCCTTCAATCCACAAGTGGTTCTCATAATAGATTCATAAGGCAATTTATTTTTTATCTTGGGAAGTGTTCCATGCCTTTCCTTAACGGAAATTGAAATATAATATTTGCTTCTTTCATATTAATAATTGCACCAATCGTTCTAAGGAAAGGTGTACAAAGAATAATAGGACATGTAGGATTGCAATCTATACCAAGAACAATGAAATCTATGGGCACATAATTCCTATTTGCAACAATAAGAACATCATTAATCCTTCACATATGTTTCTTAATAGTGGAATCCGCAAGATGCAAATTTAAGGAACAATCATCAAATTCACGGAAACCTAACACATCACAAAGAGTTTTTGGAATCATGGAAACACTAGCGCCCAAATTACACAAAGCATGACACTCATAATCTTTAATCTTAATCTTAATAGTAGGTTCCCACTCATCATAAAGTTTTATAGGAATAGAAACTTCCAATTCAAGCTTTTCTTCAAAGGATTGCATCATAGCATCAACGATATGTTTAGTAAAAGCTTTGTTTTGATTATAAGCATGAGGAGAATTCAACATGGATTGCAACAAGGAAATACAATCTATCAAAGAACAATTATCATAATTAAATTCCTTGAAATCCAAAAGAGTGAGTTCATCACTACCTAAAGTTTTGACCTCTCCAATCCCACTCTTATCAATTTTTGCATCAAGATCTAAAACCTCTGAATCATTGGGACGCCTTCTAACTAAAGTTGACTCATACCCAGTCCCATCTTTATCAAGATTTATATTGGAAAACAAATATTCAATGGGAGTCACATCAATCACTTTAAGATCTTCATCATTATTTTCAGATTCTAGTTTAGCGGCCATCTTATTTACCAAGGTAGCTTGCTTATCAGAAATTTGGCCTAATAAATTTTCAAGGTGAGCAAACTGAGATCTTAGACCATAAAATTCCTTAGACATATCATCAAGATCTTTATTCATGTATTCCATAAAACTTTTTTGCTCCTTGAGCTTGTTTCTAAAGAAATTAGTATGCTCAAAATGCAAAAACATGAAGCTTCTAACATTATTTTCAATTTTGTCCAACCTCCTAAGGTGAGGGTCAATGATTTTTGGTGGAGCCATAGTGACAAAGCAAGCAATCCAACACACAAGCACACAAAAAGCAAGCGAAGAAGACGAACAGAAGAGGGGCGAAGAAAAGGAAAATCTTTTCGAAAATCATTTTAGAAGCGGGGGAGAGGAAAATGAGAGGCGAATGACAATAATGTAATGCAAGAGATGAAAGTTTATGATGGGTAGTTGGTATGTCTTGACTTGGCATAGATCTCCCTAGCAACGGCGCCAGAAATTCTTCCTGCTATTTCTTGAGCTTGCATTGGTTTTTTACTTGAAGAGGAAAGGGTGATGCAGCAAAGTAGAGTAAGTATTTCCCTCAATTTTGAGAACCAAGGTAATAATCCATTAGGAGATAACGCACAAGTCACTGAATACCTGCACAAACAAACACCAACTTGCACCCAACGCGATAAACGGGTTGTCGATCCCTTCATGGTTATTTGCAAAGTGGGATCTGATAGAGATGGATAAACAGTAAAGTAATATTTTTGGTATTTTTGGTTTATAGAACGGAAAGTAAAAGATTGCAAAGGAATTAAATAGGAAACTAATATTGTAGATCGGAAACTTATATGATGGAAAGTGGACCCGGGGGGCATAGGTTTCACTAGAGGCTTCTCTCAAGATAGAAAATATTATGGTGGGTGAACAAATTACTACCGAGCAATTAATAGAAAAGTGCAAAGTTATGATCATATCCAAGGCAATGATCATGAATATAGGCATCACATCCGTATCAAGTAGACTGGCTCCTGCCTGCATCTACTACTATTACTCCACACATCAATCGACTCCTGCCTGCCTCTAGAGTATTAAGTTCATGAAGAACAGAGTAACGCATTAAGTAAGATGATGTTGGGGAACGTAGTCATTTCAAAAAAAATCCTACGCACATGCAAGATCATGGTGATCCATAGCAACGAGAGGGGAGAGTGTCTTCCACGTACCCTCGTACACCGTAAGCGGAAGCGTTATGACAACACGGTTGATGTAGTCGTACGTCTTCACGATCGACCGATCCTAATACCGAACATACGGCACCTCCGCGATCTGCACGCGTCCAGCTCGGTGACGTCCCACGAAATCACGATCCACTAGAGCTTCGAGGGAGAGCTCCGTCGACACAATGGCATGATGACGGTGTTGATGAAGCTACCGACGCAGGGCTTCGCCTAAGCACTGCTATGATATGACCGAGGTGGATTATGGTGGAGGGGGGCACCGCATACGGATAAAAGATCAATGGTCAACCTGTGTGTCTATGGGGTGCCCCCTCCCCCGTATATAAAGGAGTGGAGGAGGGGGAGGGTCGGCCCTCTATGGCGCGCCCTGGAGGAGTGCTACTCCCACCGGGAGTAGGATTCCCCCCTTCCCTAGTTGGACTAGGAGAGAAGGAAGGAAAGGGGGGCGCCGCCCCCCTCCTAGTCCAATTCGGAGCAGAGGGAGAGGGGCGCGTGGCCTGCCCTGGTCTCCTCTCTCTCCGCTATAGCCCAATAAGGCCCATACACTTACCGGGGGGTTCCGGTAACCTCCCGGTACTCCGGTAAAATCCTGATTTCACCTGGAACTATTCCAATGTTCAAATATAGGCTTCCAATATATCGATCTTTATGTCTCGACCATTTCGAGACTCCTCGTCATGTCCACGATCATATCCGGGACTCCGAACTACCTTCGGTACATCAAAACACATAAACTCATATTACCGATCGTCACCGAGTATTAACCGTGCGGACCCTATGGGTTCGAGAACTATGTAGACATGACCGAGACACGTCTCTAGTCAATAACCAATAGCGTAACCTGGATGCTCATATTGGTTTCTACATATTATATGAAGATCTTTATCGGTCAAACCGTATAACAACATACATTGTGCCCTTTGTCATTGGTATGTTACTTGCCCGAGATTCGATCGTTGGTATCTCAATACCTAGTTCAATCTCATTACCGGCAAGTCTCTTTACTCATTTTGTAATGCATCATCCCGCACATAACTCATTAGTTACATTTCTTGCAAGGCTTATAGTGATGTGCATTACCGAGAGGGCCCAGCGATACCTCTCCGACAATCGGAGTGAAAAATCCTAATCTCGATATATGCCAACTCAACAAGTACCATCGGAGACACCTGTAGAGCACCTTTATAATTTATGCAAAGTGAGTACTAAAAGAAATATGGCCTGTGTGCCTAACACTCGATGAGGTAGAGCTCTCTCAACGATGTCGAAGTGCCCGAGGCAACCGAGCCTATCGGTATGGCAATTTTGACCTACAGAGTGATCACGCGAGCTGATTTACGCCGATTGGGATGACATCATCGGTTTGCAGAGGTGGCAGCATAGTGCACCACTATTAATTTTCCTACATACATAAGGCAGTGCAGGATGGGAAAATGAAAAATCCCTTTATGTAATTTATCTATGCAAAATAAGTAATTTAAGAAGTATAGCATGTTCGCCAAGGTTCACTTGTCAGAGTGGACGCGACGGTGCTGGCGCAGCTCGGTCCAAATTCACAGGATGACGATGTCGCGTGATACGATCCGAATTTGCAGGGCGACAATATTGGCCTGATGCAATGGTGCTATGACGAATTTGATACAGATCATGCCGACAAGAATCCTGCCAGGTCGCGCGATTGGTGCATCATGACATCTTATGGCGAGGAGGCTGGCCTAGTTACGGACGCACTGTCCACCGTACTATGGACATAAAAACAGCCAAGTAGCCTACGAAGCACTTGAAAAGTAAAAAGCTGACATAGAGCTTTTATGTAGATTAGGACTCCGTATAGCTTAGCCAACATGTATTATCAAACGAATAGAGCATGCATGCTTTAACAAAAAATACTACTGAGTAGCCAACCGCCTAGATACTTCTATAGTTTAGTGTAAAGTAAAGAAGCGAGAGGATCTCCCTGGTGGATGATGCCGAGCAGGGATCTTCTTAGCTCTACGTGCGGTGCACTCGCGCGAGTACTTCGAGTAACAGACATCGGCTAGGTTGGACGGCGTAGGAACACACTGGATCAGTACCTTGGGAAAGCCGCCATCAGTCAGCCTCGTGCGCTAGTTCCAACACACATCGGATCAGGACAATCGTCCGTATATTGTCCGGATTCCGACCATGATCTGCAAGTAAAATTTGAAAGACTGGCAGAAAATATGGTCGCACAAGTAATTTATATTGTACGAAATTATTAGGAAGGACTTGACCTTATGTAACAATAGCGGATGAAGTAGCTATTAGTCATCAGATTAGAATCAACATGGCATACGAGATCTAGCATCTCACGCCAATGGTAGCAAGTAGTCAAAGTAGTAGTGCTACTTCTCGGTAGGGTAAAATCAATCAATCTAATATGTGTAGTATGCACGAAAGACAGACCACTAACCGAAGGACTGCCATTAAACAATAGTATAAAGAGAAAAGGAAGGATGGAATCTCCTTGTGTACAGCCGCAGATCAGAATTCCTGTCGGCCAACCCGCCTGCAGTACTCCGCGTGGGCAGGAGTTCTGGGCGATCTCCTCAGCTGTGTATAGCACGAGGCCTCCGCTCTCCTGACATGCGCATAATGCGTCTTGGACTGGTATTGGCCACCGCCACCACACTGTTCGCCATTGTGCAGATTAGTAGATGTTCATCAGGTACCGACAAACAAACCCTCTTCGCCTGATCTTAGATCAAAACTAATCACGGACGAACTTGCGAAATAAAACAGCAATCTGACTGCCATAATTCTTAAAGAAATAAATTCATGCGGAACGGATCTGACTGAAAAAATAGCACCTGATCATCCCATCGATCCGCAATGAACACCCAGCAGGCTCTCAATGATAGCACCGATGTTGGTTCCATATCTGGCGTATCTCGTAGTAGGGGTCCTAAGCTAGGCGCGTTGGAGCGATGGTAACATGAACACGGGATTTTACCCAGCTTCTGGCTCTCTCGAAGAGATAATACCCTACATGCTGCTTTTGATTGTATTCATATGGGGTGTAGTACAGAATACATGTATCTACCACGAGATTGTAGTAATGAATGTGAGATTGTCTATTGACTAGCCTGGCCTTGGTTTTTATAACACACCAGAGGCCTAGGGTTTAGGAGAGTCCTCGTCTTGGGCGCCAAGTCATGTGGAATCTTCCTTGTATGCGGCATGGGCTGTCCGAAGTGGCCCATGATAGAACCGCCTTGGGGGTCCTCGGCCCGATCCACCAGGTCGGGAGACGACGTGGTGAGTACCCCTTAGTCCAGGACACCGTCAGCCGGCCCTGAAAGGCGTGCCCCCCACCGGAAGTAGGATCCCCCCTTCCCTAGTTGGACTAGGAGAGAAGGAAGGGGAGATAGGGGGGAAGGAAAGGGGGGCGCCGCCCCCCTCCTAGTCCAATTCGGACCAGAGGGAGAGGGGGCGCGCGGCCTGCCCTAGTCTCCTCTCTCTATCTCCACTATGGCCCAATAAGGCCCATACACTTACCAGGGGGTTCCGGTAACCTCCCGGTACTCCGGTAAAATCCCGATTTCACCTGGAATTATTATGATGTCCAAATATAGGCGTCCATTATATCGATCTTTACATATCGACCATTTTGAGACTCCTCGTCATGTCCATGATCATATCCGGGACTCCGAACTACCTTCGGTTCATCAAAACATATAAACTCATATTACCGATCGTTACCGAACGTTAAGCGTGCGGACCCTACGGGTTCAAGAACTATGTAGACATGACCGAGACATGTCTCCGGTCAATAACCAATAGCGGAACCTGGATGATCATATTGGTTCCTACATATTCTACGAAGATGTTTAT
Organism: Triticum urartu; assembly: GCF_003073215.2. Taxonomy (NCBI): domain Eukaryota; kingdom Viridiplantae; phylum Streptophyta; class Magnoliopsida; order Poales; family Poaceae; genus Triticum; species Triticum urartu. The sequence goes on from NC_053023.1 coordinate 181,816,939, forward strand.
CGGTCAAACCGCATAACAACATGTGTTGTTCCCTTTGTCATTGGTATGTTACTTGCCCGAGATTCGATCGTCGGTATCTCAATACCTAGTTCAATCTCGTTACCGGCAAGTCTCTTTACTCATTCCGTAATGGATCATCCTGCAACTAACTCATTAGCTACATTGCTTGCAAGGCTTATAGTGATGTGCATTACCGAGAGGGCCCAGAGATACCTCTCCAACAATCAGAGTGACAAATCCTAATCTCGATCTATGCCAACTCAACAAGTACCATTGGAGACACTTGTAGAGCACCTTTATAATCACCCAGTTACGTTGTGACATTTGGTAGCACACAAAGTGTTCCTCCGGCATTCAGGAGTTGCATAATATCATAGTCATTGGAACATGTATAAGTCATGAATAAAGCAATAGCAATATACTAAACGATCAAATGCTAAGCTAACAGAATGGGTCAAGTCAATCACATCATTCTCTAATGATGTGATCCCATTAATCAAATGACAAATCATGTCTATGGTTAGGAAACTTAACCATCTTTGATTCAACGAGCTAGTCAAGTAGAGGCATACTAGTGACACTTTGTTTGTCTATGTATTCACACATGTACTAAGTTTCTGGTTAATACAATTCTAGCATGAATAATAAACAATTATCATGATATAAGGAAATATAAACAACAACTTTATTATTGCCTCTAGGGCATATTTCCTTCAGTCTCCCACTTGCTCTAGAGTCAATAATCTAGATTACATAGTAATGATTCTAACACCCATGGAGTCTTGGTGATGATCATGTTTTGCTCGTGAGAGAGGCTTGGTCAACGGGTCTGTAACATTCAGATCCGTATGTATCTTGCAAATCTCTATGTCTCCCTCCTTGACTTGATCGCATATGGAATTGAGGGTTCTTGACGTGCTTGGTTCTCTTGTGAAATCTGGATTCCTTCGCCAAGGCAATTGCACCAGTATTGTCACAAAAGATTTTCATTGGACCCGATGCACTAGGTATGACACCTATATCGGATATGAACTCCTTCATCCAGACTCCTTCATTTGCTGCTTCTGAAGTAGCTATGTACTCCGCTTTGCACGTAGATTCCGCCATGATGCTTTGCTTACAACTGAACCAACTGACAGCTCCACCATTCTATATAAACACGTATCTGGTTTGTGATTTAGAGTCATCCAGATCAGTGTCAAAGATTGCATCGATGTAACCATTTACGATGAGCTCTTTGTCACCTCCATAAACGAGGAACATATCCTTAGTCCTTTTCAGGTATTTCAGGATGTTCTTGACCACTATCCAGAGATCCACTCCTGGATTACTTTGGTACCTCCCTGCTAAACTAATAGCAAGGCACACGTTAGGTCTTGTACACAGCATTGCATACATGATAGAGCCTATGGCTGAAGCATAGGGAACACCTTTCATTTTCTCTCTATCTTCTGCTGTGGTTGGGCATTGAGTCTGACTCAACTTCACACCTTGTAACACAGGCAAGAACCCTTTCTTTGCTTGATCCATTTTGAACTTCTTCAAAACTTTATCAAGGTATGTGCTTTGTGAAAGTCCAACTAAGTGTCTTGATCTATATATATATATATATATATATAGATCTTGACCAATATATAAGCAGCTTCACCGAGGTCTTTCATTGAAAAACTCTTATTCAAGTATCCTTTTATGCTATCCAGAAATTCTATATCATTTCCAATCAACAATATGTCATCCACATATAATATTAGAAATTCCACAGAGCTCCCACTCACTTTCTTGTAAATACATGCTTCTCCAAAAGTCTGTATAAAACCATATGCTTTGATCACACTATCAAAACATTTATTCCAACTTTGAGATGCTTTGATCACACTATCAAAACATTTATTCCAATAATGATACCCGCCGAGAGCCTCAACATTCATCGGACCACATACATCAGTATGTATGATTCCAACAAATCTGTTGCTCGCTCCATTGTTGTGGAGAACGGCGTTTTAGTCATCTTGCCCATGAGGCATGGTTCGCAAGTACCAAGTGATTCATAATCAAGTGATTCATAATCAAGTGATTCCAAAAGTCCATCAGAATGGAGTTTCTTCATGCGCTTTACACCAATATGACCTAAACGGCAGTGCCACGAATAAGTTGCACTATCATTATCAACTCTGCATCTTTTGGCTTCAATATTATGAATATGTGTATCACTACTATCAAGATTCAATATAAATAGACCACTCTTCAAGGGTGCATGACCATAAAAGATATTACTCATATAAATAGAACAACCATTATTCTATGATTTAAATGAATAACCGTCTCGCATCAAACAAGATCCAGATATAATGTTCATGCTCAATGCTGGCACCAAATAACAATTATTCAGGTCTAAAACTAATCCTGAAGGTAGATGTAGAGGTAGCGTGCCGACCGCGATCACATCGACTTTGGAACCATTTTCCACGCGCATCGTCACCTCGTCCTTAGCCAATCTTCGCTTAATCCGTAGTCCCTGTTTGGAGTTGCAAATATTAGCAACAGAACCAGTCTCAAATACCTAGGTGCTACTGCGAGCATTAGTAAGGTACACATCAATAACATGTATATCACATATACCTTTGTGCACCTTGCCATCCTTCTTATCCACCAAATACTTGGGGCAGTTCCGCTTCCAGTGACCAGTCCCTTTGCAGTAGAAGCACTTAGGCTTAGGTCCGGACTTGGGCTTCTTCACTTGAGCAACAACTTGCTTGCCGTTCTTCTTGAAGTTCCCCTTCTTCCCTTTACCCTTTTTCTTGAAACTGATGGTCTTGTTGACCATCAACACTTGATGATCCTTCTTGATTTCTACCTCCGTAGCCTTTAGCATCGCGAAGAGCTCAGAAATTGTCTTATCCATCCCTTGCATATTATAGTTCATCACGAAGCTCTTGTAGCTTGTTGGTAGTGATTGAAGAATTCTGTCAATGACACTATCATCCGGAATATTAACTCCCAGTTGAACCTAGTGATTGTTATACCCAGACATTTTGAGTATATGCTCACTGAGGGACTATTCTCCTCCATCTTGTAGCTGTAGAACTTATTGGAGACTTCATATCTCTCAATCCGGGCATTTGCTTGAAATATTAACTTCAACTCCTGGAACATCTCATATGCTCCATGACATTCAAAACGTCGTTGAAGTCCCGGTTCTAAGCCGTAAAGCATGGCACACTGAACTATCGAGTAGTCATCAACATGCGACTGCCAGGCATTCACAATGTTCGCAGTTGCCGGTGCGGGTGGTACACCTAGCGGTGCTTCCAGGACGCAATTCTTCTATGCAACAATGAGGATAATCCTCAAATTACAGACCCAGTCCATGTAATTGCTACCATCATCTTCCAACTTTGCTTTCTCAAGCAACGCATTAAAATTCAATGGAACAACAGCGCGGGCCATCTATCTACAACAACATAGACATGGAAAATACTATCAGGTACTAAGTTCATGATAAATTAAAGTTCAAATAATCAAATTACTTGAGAACTCCCACTTAGATAGACATCCCTCTAATCATCTAAGTGATCACGTGATCCATATCAACTAAACAATGTCCGATCATCACGTGAGATGGAGTAGTTTTCAATGGTGAACATCAGTATGTTGATCATATCTACTATATGATTCACGCTCGACCTTTCGGTCTCAGTGTTCTGAGTCCATATCTGCATATGCTAGGCTCGTCAAGTTTAACCTGAGTATTCTGCATGTGCAAAACTGGCTTGCACCCGTTGTATGTGAACACAGAGCTTATCACACTCGATCATCACGTGGTGTCTCGGCACGACGAACTTTCGCAACGGTGCATACTCAGGGAGAACACTTATACCTTGAAATTTAGTGAGAGATCATCTTACAATGCTACCGTCGATCTAAGCAAAATAAGATGCATAAAAGATAAACATCACATGCAATTAATATAAGTGATATGATATGGCCATGATCATCTTGTGCCTTTGATCTCCATCTCCAAAGCACCGTCATGATCACCATTGTCACCGGCGCGACACCTTGATCTCCATCGTAGCATCGTTGTCGTCTTGCCAACTATTTCTTCTACAACTATCGCTATCGCTTAGTGATAAAGTAAAGCAATTACATGGCGATTGCATTTCATACAATAAAGCGACAACCATATGGCTCCTTCCATTCGCCGATAACTCTGTTACAAAACATGATAATCTCATACAATAAAATTTAGCATCATCTCTTGACCATATCACATGACAACATGCCCTGCAAAAACAAGTTAGATGTCCTCTACTTTGTTGTTGCAAGTTTTACGTGGCTGCTACGTGCCAAGCAAGAACCGTTCTTACCTACACATCAAAACCACAACGATATTTCGTCACGTATGTGTTGTTTTAACCTTCACAAGGATCGGGCGTAGCCACACTCGACTCAACTAAAGTTGGAGAAACTGACACCAGCCAGCCACCTGTGTGCGAAGCACGTCGGTAGAACCAGTCTCACGTAAGCGTACGTGTAATGTCGGTCCGGGCCGCTTCATCCAACAATACCGCCGAATCAAAGTATGACATGCTAGTAAGCAGTATCACTTGTATCGCCCACAACTCACTTGTGTTCTACTCGTGCATATAACATCTACGCATAAACCTGGCTCGGATACCAGAGTTGGGGAACATAGTAATTTCAAAAAAATTCCTACGCATATGCAAGATCATGGTAATGCATAGCAACGAGAGGGGAGAGTGTCGTCCACGTACCCTCGTAGCTCGTAAGAGAAAGCGTTATGACAACACGGTTGATGTAGTCGTACGTCTTCACGATCGACCGATCCTAGTACCGAACGTACGGCACCTCCGCGATCTACACACGTTCAGCTCGGTGAAGTCCCACGAACTCACGATCTAGTAGAGCTTCGAGGGAGAGTTCCGTCAGCACGACGGCGTGATGACGGTGTTGATGAAGCTACCGACGCAGGGCTTCGCCTAAGCACCGCTATGATATGACCAAGGTGGATTATGGTGGAGGGGCGCACCACACATGGCTGGAAGATCAATGATCAACTTGTGTGTCTATGGGGTGCCCCCTCCCTCGTATATAAAGGAGGGGGGAGGGCAGGTGTCGGTTCCATATCTGGCGTATCTCGTAGTAGGGGTCCTAAGCTAGGCATCTTGGAGAGATGGTAACATGAACACGGGATTTTACCCGTCTTCGGGCTCTCTCGAAGGGATAATACCCTACATGCTGCTTTTGATTGTATTCATATGAGGTGTAGTACAGAATACATGTATGCTGTATCTACCACGAGATTGTAGTAATGATTGTGAGATTGTCTATTAACTAGCCTGGCCTTGGTTTATATAACACACCAGAGGCCTAGGGTTTAGGAGAGTCCTCCTCTTGGGCGGCAAGTCATGTGGAATCTTCCTTGTATGCGGCATGGGCTGTCCAAAGTGGCCCATGATAGAATCGCCATGGGGGTCCTCGGCCCGATCCACCTGGTCGGGAGACGACGTGGTGAGTACCCCTTACACTACAAAAAAAGACACATCCGTGACATTTTGGGCTGAACGAATTTTTTTTGTCATACTTATGACAACAATTATGACAAAACATGGTATCATCATAGATGTGGTGGGGTCCTACTTCTATGACAAAAAATCATGACAGAAAATGGGCTTTTCGTCCTGGGCGGGCCGGAGACGCGGCTGCATGACATTCTTTGGGTCGTCCATGACGGAAAAAACCATGGTAGAAGCGAGGGCGAGGAAAATATCAGGGTGTTCCCGGTTACGATGGGTGGTCGGGGCTGAGCGATGCGCGTTTCTCTCGTACACGCACGCGCGTGGGTGCGAGGCGTTGGGCTCTAACTGAACCCGAGCGAGGCGTTGGGCTCTAACTGAACCCGAGCGGTTGCGCTGTAGGCTACATGTTACTGAACCCGAGCGATCGATCACTAGCTGTTAACTGAACCCGATCGAGCGATTCCTTCGCTACTGCTGCTAACTGAAGCCGATCGATGCTGCCTCTAGATGAACAGTGAGTGTTGCTTGGGGGTTTAGATGAACAGTTCCCCGTGGGGGTGGATGAACAGGACCCTGTGGCGTTGCCTCTGGATAAAAAGTGAGCGTTGCTGGGGGGTTTGGATGAACAGTTCCCGGTGGGGGTGGATGAACGGGACCCCGATCGTTCGAGCTGGTTGGGGTTGGATGAACAGGACCCCGTGGAGGGCAGGATGAACAAGACCATCCCGTGGAGGGCAGGATGAACAGTAGACAGTGGAGGGCTGGATGAACAGTAGCCCATGGAGGGGTGGTTGAACAGGAGCCCGTGGAGAGGGCTGGTTGAATAGTAGCCGGTGGAGTAGCGCGCGGTGGAGGCTGGATGAACAAGAGCCCGTGGATGAACAGTCACAGGTGGAGGTTGGAGGAGGTCGACGATGGATGAACAGTAGCCCGTGGAGGCTGGAGGGGGTCGGCGGTGGAGATGAACAGTATCCCGTGGAGTCCCGTTTTGTGGTACGCCACACCCCTCCCGATGAACAGGACCCTCGTTTCGACCGTAGCGCTCCAACACAAGTCTGTTTCCTCCATTTTGCGGTACGCCACACCCCTCCTGACCCCCGTTTTGACCGTAGGAGGTCCGTCTCCTCTGTTTTGCGGTACGCCAGACCCCTCCCGATGAACATGATCCCGTTTAGAACGTGGTCGGTTGAACACAAGGCCGTTTCCTCCGTTCTATTGTATGCCAGGCCTCGTTTCCATCGGATGTTCCGTCCAAGCCCTCCCGATGAACACGACAACGCATTCCGTTCCGACCCAGCCGGTTGGCTCCCCATGAACACGAGGGCGACGTTGTTTCTCTGTTCTGACCCAGCCATGTACATGAGCCCTGGCCGTACGTATGCGCGAGTAGGCGTTCGAGACCCTGCCCGTATGTACGTACGTGGCCCTATTTTCTTTCTTGCACACTGGCCGCTGTACGTACGTGTACATGCTACGTGCGCGCCTCTACTACGACACGTACGCGCCTCTACATCGACCAGTATGTACGTACACGTTCGCGACCAGAATGACAACGCTACGTACACTTCGACCAGGTGGGTCCTGACTATCAGGCACTTCCTTGCGTGCGAAGATGTAGCTGGTGCGTCCCAGCAGTCAGGGGGGCGAATCATTTTTTTGCCCGGACGCACTTCCTTGCGTGCGAAGATGTAGCTGGTGGGTCCCAGTAGTCAGGGGGAAACATTTTTTTCGCGAAATACGGTGGCCTGTCCGGTGGGTTCCTGCTGTCAGGTGGAGGAATAATTATTTTGCGCGTAATAAGGAGGCACTTCCTTGCAGCTGTCATGGTCCCAGTTGTCAGCCTCTCCACGACAGTACTCTTCCGATGGAAGTCGTTCCTTGACCACGTTGACCACACCGCACCGAGAGCACCAGGGCGGTGGACGACGGCGAGGCCTAGGAAGGGGACGACATGGAGCCGGGGAAGATGCGGCAGTGGATGCCCACGCGGAGAGGAGTACGAGGGTTCACTGGTTCGGCTGCGGTGTGAGGCCGCCGTCGCCGCAGAATAACAGGGGGTGTGGGTTAGTAGAGGGATGCCCTGGCCAGCGATGGGAGCAGTAGGGGCGGTGAGGCCTGCACGGGAGGCGGGACCAAGCGGTCCCGCCGGCCCTGGAATTGGCGGCTGGAGCAAGAAGATCAGAGATTGAAGAAACAGGATGGCTGTTGGATTAACATCCAACGGTTACGTCTGCTAGAATCGTTTGTTGACGTATATAATAACTAAAAAAATCTTGCATGCGCGTCAACTTAATAGGCCCATAAGTCAGACCATTCCCTCTTTTTTTAATAATTTATATATAGCTCATTGCGACTTCTTATGCAATTTATTGCAGTCCGTTTTTTGTTGGCCAGGGCCAATTTCGCATATTTCTGTGGGTTCCAAACTATTTTTAATACCGAAACGTCGAGCCAGATTTAAAGAACTTTGAAGATATATTTAAATTAGGTTAATGCCCAGTGAAATAGGAATTTGAAAATGTGAAAAAAATTAGAAATTATAAAGTAATTGCCAATTTGTCATATGTTTTTATATTTACAACCCATTTCATATTACTTTCAAGATTTGCAGGCGTCTTGAAAGAGTTGCAGCCCATCAGGGTGTAGAAAAATAAGTAGGCCTGGATTGGGTATTCTTCAGAAAAAAAACTGGGCTCATTTTCATAAAGAAAAACTAGCTGGGCTGGTCACATGGTGAACATAAAATATAAACATGGGCTAGACGGGCCACAGCCCAGTTCAAACCCTGCTCCGTCTCAACAATAACAAAAAAATACTGCTCGAGCTGCTACGTCCCAGGTGTCAGCCGATCTTGTGTTGTTCTCTTGTCTATTGACTATATACGCTCACAATGTCGTGGGTCCCAGATGTTAGGAAAACACTACGAGGAAGCATTTTATTTTCCATACGCTGACATGGTGGGCCCTAATGTCATCCTCTCCACGTACTTCTTTCGATTCCTGTTGTTTGTTGACCATGTTGACAATGCAAGAGGGCGGCGCCGTGGCGAGCGCACCAAAGCGCGCGGAGGACGACGACGATGCCTCGGATGTCGGCGTTAACGATTTAGGAGACGGTGGGGCGGCGATGCGTGCACTGAGGCATAGCCAGCCGTGGGAGGCAGAAGCAGGCGGCCCCACCGGCGCTGGTTTGGTTTTGGCGGCTGGAGGAAGACAGGACTGAAGAAACATGACAGACTGTAAAAGCAGCAGGAGTACTTAACAACCTTAACTAAAACCAGCAGGGGCACTTAACAACCATAGCTGAAAGCAGTATGAGTACTTATACAGGTTGAACCGTACAAAGCACGCCTCGAACAGTGCTACTTTGCCTACAGTTAACCAAGTGTGAGGCCGCCAAGCCCCAGGACAAGGCTTAGGCGCCACCCCGCGCATCCACAACCTTCTGAAAGTGGCTTCATCTCGCAATGTGGTCAATAAACATGATATTCGCTTTAGATCCATGGAAAAGCAGGAACATAATCTTTTGTCCTATTCTCCAAGATGGACGGGCCTTCATTATTTGAGACCACCCATGAATAAGTATCTTTTCACCTCCCAGGGGCATGGAGTAGGTCGACATAAACATCATGTTGTGACCAAGCGCAAGTCTGACCAGACCATGGTCAGGCATCTGTATAGGAACAATAGAACTGGGCAGTTTCTATTTCAAGAAGATCACAGCTATAAAACTGTGTATAAGCAATAGTTTATGAACAACATATATAACAGAAAATAGCTCGTACCATAAGTTTCTCGACACAGTTGGACCTGTTCAACGAGTGCAGCTGTGGCACACATATCCCACGTGGCCTTCCACCATTGAAACACCCCACAAGGACCTCAAGACGATCAATAAAGTGTAGGAACTTGTGGATGTCGTCCCAGTCAACTTCAGTGCCATCAGTAACAGCCGAGTTGTTACAGAATAACGAACGAGCAGCCTGCTTAACTCTGAAAAAACCTACACGTGCCACCAATTATAAGAAAATATTAGTTAGAAGTAGCATCTTCGTGAGAGATTCGTTGCTCCTTCCAAAGTTAAATTGTGATCAGTTAGACTGAATAGGTGTATTAAGAAGTAATCGAGGCAACAAGCAAGAACCAGATACAAAACTAACATGGATGAACAATTGGAACGACATCGGGGGTGGAAGATCGCACTGAAGATGAGACCAGGTTCTGCTATTTCCATCAACATTCCTGCGCCAACTTTCAGTCCGTAACACTTGAGAAAGTTTATCCAAGTTCGGCCATAAAAAAAGCAGCAATCTTCTTGGTTCACGAACCCAACTCGAAACTTATATGCATGGCTTGTCTTCACTGTTACCATTAAACTGCTGTATTCAGTTATGGCAAGGCCGAGCATCTTGAGTACATGTGTTCTGGCAGAGCAAGGAATGCACTGCAGGAAAAATAATATGAGAACACAATGTATTCCCTATATCCAAATATAGAAATACTTTCCTCCTTCACGTCAGTGTTGACCATGGTACCAGTACCTTTTATCCAAATATTGCAATCCAAATTTCCAAATTAGTCGACATCATGTTCAAAAAAACCCACCCTCCCGGATAGAAAAGAGGATTCTAGGAACATACTGTGCGCGTTTTAAAATCCTGTGTTAGGATGAGAAGGAACAAGTGTGGCATCTCGCCGAGGGAGAAGAAACCTGTAGGGTCCTCGCACTTTGGGCACTGCAAATGAAACACACTAGATTCAGTAGGAAGAAAAATGCATCAACGGCGGCGGCTACCATCCTAGGAGTACCCGCGACCAAGGGACTTGGATTTATCGGGGATGGATGAAGAATTCGTACCAGGTTCTCCATGAGAAAACCCTATGCAATCGCCGAGCGGGGGTTTTCTCTGAACAAGCAGACAAGGGAGAAGGGATTCAGGCTGAGTGAAATATTGCCGCTTCATCCGTCCAGCTTACTGCTAAAACTGGAAAGGTGGGGGTTTTGTGATTTGACAGCTCATTGGGTATTAATGCGGCGCTACGACCGGGGTGTGTCTACCGTGCAGCTGTGCACTCTAATTTTGTGCATATGGCATGTGGACCTCGTTGTCGGATGTCCCACATATCAGCGCAAGGAAGTAGAAATACAGGAGTAACTAGTTATTACACATAAATATATTTTTGACAGAGAGATATTCCCTCTGTAAAGAAATATAAAGATCTTTTATATCACAACTTTATACATAAGAAAAATCAAGGGGAATATATATAACATATATAATTATAAAAACAGAGTTTTTTTAACACGGTATAGACGAGTTGGTGATGATGGTGTGCCTGTCATCCTGCAATATAGGCCGTCCGATTTATTTCTGACGGATAGGAAGGAAACTATGGCAATTTTGCAAAAAGGTACCCACACACCTCTCCGCATTTGCAAATAAGGCCTTCCCTCGTTCATCCTTTTCTCTCACAAGATAAAATACTCATACAAATGCATCTTGATCTTATGTACAATGCACGGGCATTATGGGGGTTCAGCTGAGAAATACTCAGACATGCTCATGGTTCTGGACTTTGGGCCATAGGCCGGTGGGCCTGCATGTTTGGGGGCCCATGTGTTCTACCTTAGTGCTTTTCATATTGCAAGCGGTCGGTACGGCGCTGGTTTTAGATGTTGTCGCAAGGCGAATACACAAAATTGAATAAAGCACAATAGCTGTTGGAATGAAATCAAACGACAGTTCGTAACCAGCAATCAGAGTTGCAATTCTATCAATGATACTGTCGTACTACTTATACACACAGGACACTTGTTTCACCATGCCAGAGTATTACATCAAAATCTCTCGGTGGATAGATCAGTTCAGCAGTACTGAAGAATTTCAAAATTGATTTGGACCAGCTCTCCTTGCCGAGAAAGTTCAATTTTGACATCATCCCCTACCGTAATATATGATTTAGATTTGAACCTTGACAATCCTTTAGCATCAACCATCATGCGACCATCCTTTGTACTTACGCTATATTGAGCAGGTTCATTCACACCAAGGCTGCGCATGGTAAGAGAAACCTGGCTGCTGTCGCCCGGATTGTTGAACGACTCCCTTGTTGCTCTAGGAATTCTCTGTTTGCAAACAAGAAGACATACCCAAACAGTTAGATCAACACAGTGAATCATGAGAAACAACATGGAAATAAAAAAGAACAAAACACTTGTTCGGCCAATGCTTACCAAGAAGGTGGACATGTCGGTTTTTGTAAGGACTTTGGTATATGAAGTGCGAACTGCAGCCTAGTCTGTTGCCGGTGCACTGCTTGTTCGGTTGCCGCTGCACGGGCCGGAGCAGATGCAAGTGCAAGTGTTGGTGCAGGTGCCGAAGCTGCTGCTGATGCCGGAGATGGTGCTCCTTGTAGAGCTGGTGCCGGTGTCAGAGCAGGTCCCGATGTACCTGCTCGTTCGGTTGCCGTTGCACGGGCCGGAGCAGATGCAAGTGCAAGTGTTGGTGCAAGTGCCAAAGCCGCTGCTGCTGCCGGAGATGGTGCTCCTTGTAGAGGTGGTGCCGGTGTCGGAGCAGGTGCCGGTGTTGATGCCCGATCCTCCGGTAGATCAGCCTGATCCGCTGACGCGGTCGTTGCCTGTCGGTGTCAAAACCGGCGGATCTCGGGTAGGGGGTCCCGAACTGTGCGTCTAAGGCGGATGGTAACAGGAGGCGGGGGACACGATGTTTACCCAGGTTCGGGCCCTCTTGATGGAGGTAATACCCTATGTCCTGCTTGATTGATCTTGATGATATGAGTATTACAAGGGTTGATCTACCACGAGATCGTAGAGTCTAAACCCTAGAAGCTAGCCTATGGTATGATTGTTCTTGTCCTACAGACTAAACCCTCCGGTTTATATAGACACCGGAGGGGGCTAGGGTTACATAGAGTCGGTTACAAGGGAGGAGATCTACATATCCGTATTGCCAAACTTGCCTTCCACGCCAAGGAGAGTCCTATCCGGACATGGGATGAAGTCTTCAATCTTGTATCTTCATAGTCCAACAGTCCGGCCAAAGGATATAGTCCGGCTGTCCGGAGACACCCTAATCCAGGACTCCCTCAGTAGCCCCTGAACCAGGCGTCAATGACGACGAGTCCGGTGCGTAGATTTGTCTTCGGCATTGCATGGCGGGTTCTTCCTCCGAATACTCCATAGAAGATTTTGAACATAAGGATAGTGTCTGGCTCTGTAAAACAAGTTCCACATACTACTGTAGAGAGAATAATATTTCCACAAATCTAATCTGCAGACACGTTTAGCAACATGACATCATGCCATGGCCCAGTCTTTATTCGAACCGTTCAACCAGCACTACACATATCACGAGGCGGTTTTCTTGACACGTCTTATCAAAGCAGAGATCGTGTCCCCCTTATTACGGGATTCTCATCAATACGGATGTGGGTAACCCAATCGTGCCCGTTGGTATGACTCCTCGATTTTAGGAAAGTCCCAAGCGGCCACGAGGAGGACGCTTGATATTCACCCTCTTTATAAAGAGGCCAAGGCCTGTCCTTTTTTCCATCTCGTACTCAATCGAATCCTTCCCCCATCTCGAGTTCCAACACCCAAGGCTCAGGTCAGGCGCTTTGGACCTTCAACCATGTCCAGATCCAACCTTCAAGGTCGGTGGATGCCTTCCTCTGTCACAGAGGAAGACATCAAGAAGCTAAGAGAGGCCAGGTATTTGATCCTCGAAATCTCGCACAGGCTATCTGCTCGAGGGCAGGTCATTCCCACTCTCGAACCCGGCGAGAGCGTTGTATTCATCTCTCACTTCCTCCGAGGGCTAGGCCTCACTCTGGATCCCTTTGTTAGGGGGCTCATGTTCTATTATGGGCTGGATTTCCATGACCTGGCCCCGGATGCCCTCCTTCACATCTCGTTGTTCACCGTCGTATGTGAGGCCTTCCTCCGCATTACCCCACACTTCGGCCTGTGGATCAAGACTTTCAATGTGATACCGAAGATGATCGAGGGGCGACACGCAGAGTGCAGAGGTGCCGTAATAAGCAAAAGTGCTGATGTTCCGTGGCCACAGGGTTCCTTCCCAGAGGTGTCCGGTTTATTGCAACGGAAGTGGTTTTATGTCACAGCTCCCTGGAGTACCAAGTGGGTAGCCGCCCCTGCCTTTCGCTCAGGCCCCCACCACAACTGACGTCATGGATCAACAAGGGGCCGGACTGGGGGCCAGTAAATGATGTGCCGATATTGCAGAGTCGCATCCGAGATCTCCTCGAGAGAGATGTCAGCCTGGCCATGGTAATGCAAGTCTTGCTAGTTCGTCGAGTCCCACCTTGCAAACGTCGACCCCTCCGTATGTGCGAGGTCAACCTAGAAGGACCGCGAACTATTCAGCACTTCCTCGGCGTGACGCTCGAAGAGATGTACAAATTGTTCTTCGGACCACAAATAAGGTGTCCGGACACCACCAAGGATGTGGGTCTGAGCTGCAATCGTCCAGATTCCCAAGTAAGTAATCTCGTGGCCGAATGCGTTGTTTTTTTATTCATCACAACATCATTCTGAAAGGTCGCTCTTTGACCAGGACTGGGTAACAAAGGCGAAGATGATCAGCTGTTCGACCCCCTTCCCGAAGGCTCAGCAAATCCAGTACTAGCCAGAATGCTTGAGACGGCGCCTTATCAGGCGCCCTCAGGGGAAGATAAAGGGGGAATAAAGAGGCTAAAAGCAGGTGAGGGAGTCCAGGATTAGGGGGTATCCGGACAGCCGGATTATATCCTTCGGCCGAACTGTTGGACTATGAAGAAACAAGATTGAAGACTTCGTCCTGTGTCCGGATGGGACTCTACTTGGTGTGGAAGGCAAGCTAGGCAATACGGATATGTATATCTCCTCCTTTGTAACCGACCTTGTGTAAACCTAGCCCCCTCCGGTGTCTATATAAACTAGAGGGTTTAGGTCCGTAGGACAACAACAATCATACCATAGGCTAGCTTCTAGGGTTTAGCCTCTCCGATCTCGTGGTAGATCAACTCTTGTAATACTCATATCATCAAGAATAAATCAAGCAGGACGTAGGGTTTTACCTCCATCAAGAGGGCCCGAACCTGGGTAAAACATCGTGTCCCCTACCTCCTGTTACCATCCGCCTTAGACGCACAGTTCGGGACCCCCTACCCGAGATCCGCCGGTTTTGACACCGACATTGGTGCTTTCATTGAAAGTTCCACTGTGCCGTCGCCAGAAGGAAGGATGTCTCGTCTCATCTTTAAAGACGGTGCTACTGTGGGGGGAGCTTTGGCTGTCGACAAAACTCTCTGGCTAGGCAGTTTCATCATGACCGCCTGTTCGGCCGCCGCGCCGATGATGGCTTCTCGGGTTATCGAAAACAGCCTCCACGTCAAATCGGCACTCGCCGAACAGATGGATCCAACGGAGCTCACCTCCCTAAACGAGCTCTTGGATCGCATCGCCGCCCTGGGAGTCGCTACAGACTATGATCGGATTGGGCTTAAACCCGATCAAAGGGAGATTAACTCTCCGCTGGTCACCCATCATATTGCAGTGGTGGAGGAACAATGCGGCGACCTCTCCTCCATATTGAGGACCAACTATGTCCGGATTCCTGAGCTCTCCGAGCGGGATACCCGTTCGCGGGAGGACAGCATCCAATCCCTTAACTTAGAGTCAGGCAGCGGGCCAGGATTATCAGGCAACACCCCGGAACCAGAATTTCCAAAATTGGAAATTCCTCGGCCCCTGGATCCTAGATCGGGTAAGGGTTCGGATTCAATTCCACCCACCCACCCAAACATAAGCGATCTTTCCCACATCAGGCAAGAGCCCCGGGAAACAGTACATCACTATTGGGCCAAATTCCTCCTTGCGATGAACAAGGTCAAGGACTGTCGTGAGGAAGACGCAATCTTATTTTTCTTCAATAATTGCACGGACAAGGGAATCCTTAACGCCATAAATCATCGTGAGATATCATGCTTCGCTAACTTTGCGTCCATAGTACGAAAGTACTGTGCGATGGAAAGTGCCTGGAAAACCGAAACAAACTTTTGGGATAATCTGGCCCTAAATACGAACCCAGTCCGAAATAAAAGGGTGCACTATCAAAAGACACCCGGGTCAACTACCAAAAAAGCAAAAACCCTCTATAGGGCATAGAACCGTACTGGAGGGATGGCTCAATGGACCCTGTAAAATTCACAGTACAGAGGGCGCCATACCAACACATAGCCTTAGAGCATGTTGGATACTCCGGCAGGTAGCCAAAAGTAGCGAGGATCTCGTAATTCCAGAAGCCATAGAGCACCATCCCAGAAATACCAGTACGGTATTAACGGTCTTCGAGACCTTCGCATCAAATAATAGGCGAAAGCGAACACTCCGCAGCCTTGCCGAAATCTACCACGTGGCGACAATAAACCCATGGAGTGACACGGCTATTACTTTCAATGCCAGTGACGAACCTAAATTCTAAACAGCCCGAGCACCATCTGCATTGGTCCTCGGTCCAATTGTGGACGGCTTTCGACTCACCAAGGTACTCATGGACGGCGGCAGCGGATTAAACCTCATCTATGAGGAAACCCTTCAAAAAATGGAAATGGACTGGAACCGCATCGAGCGAAGCAGCACAACCTTTAGAGGAATAATCCCTAGTCGGGAAGCGCGCTGTACAGGCAAAATCGCACTAGATGTGGTGTTCGGCACGCCGGAGAATTATAGATCCGAAGAGATTACGTTCCAAGTGGCCCCGTTCAGTAGCGGTTACCACGCCATGTTAGGGCGGGAGGCGTTCACAATCTTCCAAGCCATACCCCATTACGGGTACATGAAGCTCAAAATGCCCAGGCCCAATGGAATTATCACTCTTGCTAGTGATCCAGACACAGCACTCCGCGCCGAAAACAAGACAGCCGCACTGGCCCTCGAGGCATTATCCGAAGCCCTAGCGGCTGAGGAACTGACTGCGCTGCACTCCACGGTGAACAGGAAAGATGTGATACTCGATAAGAGATCCAAGTCCGCCTCCTTTAAACCGGCGGATGAAATAGTCAAATTCCAAGTCCATCCAACGGACCCTACAAAAATAGCTTCCATCGGGGCACAATTAAACCCTGACATAGATTCCGCACTACAAGAGTTCTTACGCGAGAACTGGGACATTTTTTCCTGGCACCCTTCAGACATGCCAGGAATCCCACGCAGGCTGGCCGAGCACAGCCTCAATATTCTAAAGGGATTGAAGCCGGTCAAGCAGGCTCTTCGGCGTTTCTCTGAACCTAAGAGACAGGCCATGGGAGAGGAACTAGCCAAGTTATTGGAGGCCAGATTCATCAGAGAGATAAAACACCCGGACTGGCTAGCAAACCTGGCGATGGTACCAAAGAAGGATAAATCCTGGTGCCTTTGTGTCGATTTCAAGGACCTCAATAAAGCTTGCCCAAAGGATCCCTTCCCCCTCCCCCGCATCGACCAAATTATCGATGCTACCGCAGGACACGAGTCATTGTGTTTCCTCGACGCATACTCCGGTTACCACCAAATCAAGATGGCGGAGTCCGACCAAGCCACAACGGCATTCATCACACCATACGGTCCCGTCTGTTTCAACACAATGCCTTTTGGGCTCAAAAACGCCGGCGCAACATATCAGTGCATGATTCAGACATGTCTGGAGAAACAAATCGGCAAAACAGTAGAGGCATATGTCGACGATGTGGTCGTCAATTCCAAACACATCGACTCTTTGATAGACGACTTGAGGCTCACATTTGACAACCTCCAAACATACGACATTAAGCTCAATCCGGAAAAATGCGTTTTCGCATACCAGCCGGAAAGCTCCTGGGTTTCATTGTCTCCAGTAGAGGTATTGAAGCTACCCCGGCCAAAATCCGAGCTTTGTCACAGTTGGCTACCCCAACAGACCTCAAACAAATCCAAAAGTTAACAGGATGCATGGCGGCTCTAAGCCGCTTTATCTCCCGCTTAGGAGAAAAGGCTTTACCCCTTTATCGCCTCCTCCGGCGCACCGAACACTTTGAGTGGAAAGATGCTACCACAACCGGATTGGAAGAAATAAAGGCAATTTTGGCAACCAACCCAATCCTGGCCGCGCCAAACATCGGCGAACGGATGCTGTTGTACATTGCGGCAACCCATCAAGTTGTAAGCGCAGTGCTCGTCGTCGAACGAGAAGCTGGCGGACATAAATTCCCTCTTCAAAAGCCGGTATACTATGTATCCACTGTCCTCACTCCATGCAAATCACGGTACCCACATTATCAAAAGATAGCCTACGCGGTATTCATGGCATCCCGGAAGCTGCGACACTACTTTCAAGAGTGTTCAATTACAGTAGCCTCGGAACTGCCACTTAATGATATTATAAACAACTGCAACGCTACGGGCCGGATTGCCAAATGGGCTATTGAGCAACTCCCGTTCGACATAACATACAAACCTCGACGAGCCATTAAGTTGCAAGTATTGGCCGACTTTGTCGCCAAATGGACGGAGGCTGAACTCCCTAAAGAGTACGGCGCATACTCCAATTGGATCATGCACTTCGACGATTCTAAAATGCTGGCTGGTCTAGGGGCTGGCGTCGTCCTGACGTCCCCAACCGGAGATACCGTTTAGTACGTACTGCAAATATTGTACACAGACTCCAACAACGCAGCCGAATACGAAGCCCTGTTGCATGGTCTTCGGATGGCAGTCTCCATGGGCATTCAACGCCTGGAGGTGCATGGGGATTCAAACCTTGCAATATCCCAAACAAATGGAGACTTTGACGCCAAGGATCCGAAAATGGCGGCCTACTGAAACGTCGTCCTAAAAATGTCAGCTCGGTTCGAGGGGCTCGAATTTCATCATGTGGCTCGGGAAAACAATCAGGCGGCGGATATCCTCGCCCGCATCGGCGCAAAACGCGAAGCGGTCCCCCCCCCAAACATATTTCTGGACAGGCTGTTCAAGCCATTCGTAGTATGGGAAGGGGACACTGGTAACAATAATCTGGACCCGGCCAAAATACCTGATACCGAACACTCTGACACAATCGGAGGCTCCGCCACCGAAATAACACCTTCGGCCCACGTAATAATCACTAGTGCAGAACCGGGCAATAGCACCGGTTCGTAAGGCCCTTTAGTGCCGGTTCCATAACCGGCACTAAAGTGTGGTCACTAAAGGCCCCCCCTTTAGTACCGGTTCAGCACGAACCGGTGCTAAAGGGCAACCACGTGGCACGAGCCAGCTCCGGGGGCCGGGAGCCCTTTAGTACCGGTTGGTAACACCAACCGGTACTAAAATGTTTGGGGGGTTTTTGGTTTTATGATTTCTTTTTCATCTAATTTTGTGTTTTCCATTTTAATTCTTTTTCGTTTGCTGGTATTTTACGATACTACACATTGTACACGTTATGCATATATATATATATATAATTTCTAGTAGAACCAATCATATATATATATATCATCAATGTCTCACAAACCACCATATTAATTCACACATACACACATGTATAGCTATATACAATTTCTCCTACATATGCATGTTGCCTTCGGAGCCAGTGGCATTAGCCTAATTGGTGCCTTCGGAGCACGATGACAATTGGAAGTGGTTCATGACCTGGTCGATGGGGGCGGTAGCGGGTAATAGTATTCTCCCTTCAGATTTATGACCTGGTCGAGCAAAAATCCCGCTATTTCCTCTTGAAGTGCTTCTACGCGCTCCGTTTCTAGGAGCTTGTCCCGCACCTCTTTGAACTGTTAAGAAGGAGATCAATATGCATGTGTATTAGTTGTGTGACTAGATATCGATAATGGTGTAAAAATTGTGAATAGTGTTCTGACAAGCGTACCCATTCCTGTCTTTGAGATCTGCTCCTTTCGGATGCCATCATGCGAATGTTCTCGCAAACGCAGAATGCACACAGATTAGTCCCCTGCGCCTGCTTCAGGGCCTTTATTACGAGAATGGAATTTAATTTGATCAGATAATAATTAATCAAGCATGATAATTAAAGAGATGGCAGCTAGCTAGCTAGCTAGTACTACTTAATTACTTACCTTGGGTCGAAACCATTTCAGCTGTCGTTTCCATTTGCCTTCCGTGACGCTGATGAACCTTGCCCAAGCCCTGCCCGCCGACAAAGAAAATGAATAAAGGGGTTATTAAATAGTTCATATCATGAAATGACGAACTAAATAGGCCGAGATATATAGTTAATAATGGTTGAAATTACCTGTTGACTATCCCAAACAAGATGTTATAGTCACTATTTGCTTTGAGTAGTGAGTCCAGTATTTGAACTGTTCCGGCGTCAACTTTAATGATACACGAGATCCAGTGAAATCTGCATGCACACACTTTGCATGTCTTAATTAAGCGGGCATATGTAAGCAAAAACATGTAGCTAGCTAGTAGGCAAAAACAGAGAATTTGTAGTACAAGAAAGTGTGACTCACTTGAAGTTGTAAGGAAGTAGTATATCTTCATTGTATTTGAGGTGCTGCAAGAACTCTAGCATGCTGTCCTCTACCTGCTTTTCATGATGCTTGTTTATTGTCCATGTGTATTCATTAAAGGTGTTTGGGTCAATGAACCCAATGCCATAGCGTCCACCTTTTCTCATTTCATACATCTTCATCCTGCATAATACCACAGAAAAGAATATACTGAGGATAATTACAGGTAATGATTGATCAAAAAGATCACTACAACTAGCTTGAGACTTAAATTACAGAAAGAAATCACTTACAGACAATAGCAACTGACGATAGATTTGTCGAGTGCGTCTTGATTGTATAACTGAAACAGTTCAGAATACTCAACGGTCACAGGTTTCTCATGGTAGTAATGATCCTTCTTGACTTGCACCATGAGGGACTCTCGATCGGATCTCTTGGTAATGTCCATGTACCATTGATGTAATTCATACATTCTCGTTGGGAGATTCTTGACCTCTTCTGGCTTGACCAAAGGTTGGCCCCGGGCATATTTCCGTTTTATTTCCTCCTTTGTAAGCACAGGCATGTCCTCGATCTCGAGGAGTTGTCCAACAGTTTTGAGAGTTTCAGCCTGCATTATATGCTCCTGGGTTATTACCACATCGCCCACCTCGGGAATGTAAACTGTTTGGCCACAATAATATTGGGCGCGCGTACTGTCATGTATTGTTGGCGGCACAACAAGTGGGGGGATCGATTGCGCCGCCTGTTCTCCCAGCTGGGCAACGGTTTTCCCGCATTTTTTGACAGCTGCTTGTTGTTTTCTCGAGCTCGAGCTCGCCTCCTTCTGTAGACGTTGTCGATGTAACTTCCTGATGTGGCACTCATAGTCCGTGTCAACAGGCTTAGGAGCTGGTGGTTGAGCCATACGAATGAAGTGGTCAACTACTTCCACAGGCACTTTCTCCCTTGGCGGCGGTGGCGGTTTCGGTCCAAAATGGGCGTCGACTTCTGCCCGCACTATGGCATTGGTTTGCTCCTCGGTCCTGTTGTAAGCCCTCTCAGGAAGAGGAGTAGTGAGGTTTGGACCATATTTATATCGCTTGCCTCCGCCTGTACTTCCTGTACTATGACCTCGACTCGTACCGCTATGCACCATAGCTGTGGGGTGTCTCTTCTGCGATTGCTGAGGCGGTGGAGACGGCTGACGGGGCTGAGTTGGACGAGGAGGAGTGGCCTGAAGCTGTGCCAGACTTGAAGTGGCCTGAGGTTGTGCCGGACTTGGAGGAGGAGTGGACGTCTGACGTTGTGTCGGACTTGGAGGAGGAGTGGCCTGACACTTTGCCAGACTTGGAGGACGAGGAGTGGCCTCACGCGTTGGTGGACTTGGAGGAGCGGGAGTCTGCTGACTCGGTGGAGGACTTCGACGAGGAGTCGGGCGCAGTGTTAGTGGCCTTCGAAAGATGATGCAATCCTTTCTCCATAGGATGATACGATGTTGGGCATCTCCGAGTGTGTGCTCCTCGTCACCTCCAAGAATGTCAAGCTCTAGCCCCGAATATTGGTCCACCACCTCATCAACCACGACAGAAGCATAGCCTGTTGGAATCGGGTTGCAATGGAAGGTTGCATCGGGGGAATTTGTATAAGCAACACCGTCCGCCACCTTCAAGGATATGTTCTTAATTTTGAAGTGTAGCTCGCAGTTAGTGTTCTCCGCGATATCATCCACGGGATATCTATCCAGCATTGCGTCAAACGGGGCGGAACCCACGCTGCTTCTCGGCATGGATGGGGCGGTGCTATCCAATGCTGGATCATCCGCTAGCTGTTGAGACCCCCTTTGCTGGCTAAGTGAGTCGATCTGCTCCTGCTGCCGCTGGAATTTGATTGCCAAGTCCGCGTGCGCTGATTCTAGGCCTTGAAGGCGTTCATAGTCGAGCTTCCTCTGCTCCTCCTCCATCTTCCTCTTCTTCTCCTCCGCAATCTTCTTTCTCGCACGGGTTCTGTAGTCGGCATTCCAGTCCGAAACCCCCTCATACCACGGAATAGCGCCCATGCCTCGTGTTCTTCCCGGGTGTTCAGGATTTCCCAGGGCATGCGTAAGCTCGTCGTTCTCTCTGTTGGGCTCGAACAACCCGGATCGAGCCTCTTCTATTGCAACAAGTAGCTTATCTTCGGCTCCGTCTAGACATGCCTTCTTGGAAACTTTGCCTGTCTTCGGGTCCAACTCCCCCCCATGCGCATAGAACCAAGTCCTGCACCTGGGGGGGCAGCTCAATGTTTCTGGAGTGACACTTGCATCCAGCATCTCTTTCTCAGACTTATCCCACTTAGGCATTCCCACCGCATAGCCACCTGGCCCCAGCTTATGGAACTTATCCTTTTTTGCGGCATTGGCCTTGTTTATTCTTGACCATTCCTTAGATAATTCTGAATCCTTGAATTTCACGAAATCGTCCCAATGAGCACTTTGATTCTCTAGTGTTCCCTCGAATACTAGAGTCTTCCTTCCTCCCTTGACGTACTTGTCCCATTCACGATTCTTGTGGTTCTTGAATGCAACCGCCATCTTCCTAAGAGCAGTGTCCTTGACTTTCTACACATCTGCTTCTGTGAAATGATCTGGTAGGGTGAAATGTTCCATGAGAGTATCCCAAAGCAGACTTTTTTGTTTGTCGTCGACAAAAGTAAGATCTGGACGTGGCTTTGCTGGCTTTCTCCATTCTTGAAGGGAGATCGGGAGTTGGTCCTTCACAAGAACTGCGCACTGACGAACAAACTTGTCCGCAATCTTCTTAGGCGCTAATGGTTCGCCATTACGTTTGATTGCCTCGATATTATACTTTACGCCCTCCTTCAAATTTTTGTTCGGGCCTCGTTTCGTCCTTTTGCCTGAAGATTTGCTCGATCCGGATGGCTGAAAGAAGAAAGATCGATTCGTTAATATATCTTCAACTCATTTAAAACATGTGATGATCACCAGATGCCTGCTTATATAAATATATATACCTCTCCGGTGTTGTCATAATCGTAGTTCATGACTTCATCAATTCGGTCGTCGCGATCGAATATCATATCACCCTCTCCGGTGTTGTTTAGAAATTCGGAGCTGTCATAATCTTCTTCATTCTGATCATCATCTGGCCCGTGTATTATATCGAACATGGTATGTTCTCCCTCTCTGTTGGTATTGTCCGCCATAGCTTTTATTTAACTATGCCAAAAGAAATATAAAACAATTTAGTATTCAAATTACATCGTCTCGAATAATAGATATAATCTCGAATACATCGTCTCGAATAATAGATATAATCTCGAATACATCGTCTCGAATAATAGATATAATCTTGAATACATCGTCTCGAATAATAGATATAATCTCGAATACATCGTCTCGAATACATCGTCTTGAATATTATATATCGAGTACATCACTGGCTATGTAGCTAATAAAGATCGAATACTACAGAAGAATCTAGGACACTCGCGGTTCCTGCGGCACGGGCGGTGTACACCCAAAGAGAAGGAACCCTCACAGGATCATAGCTGAAGTGAGATCCCTGAAGAAACTGCCAGGTATTGGAGAACCTGCCGCCCTCTAACGCAACCATGTAGCGATGGACGTGCTCGTCCTCCTCCCTGACATGGTGACGTACCACCTCCGGCGGGGCCGGCTCCCTCTGCATCGAAACTGGCCCACGCGAACGCCACCAAATGAGATCAGGGTCGATGACGGGACCCGGGGCCGGGTTCCTCATCAAGCGGCGCGCCCCTCCAGCTGTCACATAACATGCTGGTCCTCCGAATTTTCTCCGGATTCATCTGCAACATCTGTTGTTAGATCTGCAGCCATGCCACACATTATATGGTAACCATCATTCTTTAAAGTAAATGTTACCAGCAGGTGACTTTTTAGGTTCCTGCAATGCGGCCACAGCAGCCCGCAGTTGGGTCTTGCATTCCTCTAGCTCCTGTGACAGCCTAGTATTCTTGTATGTAAGAACTTGCACAATAAAGATGATCCTTTACATACTGCTAACTGTTTCAAGTCTCAGGGGCTACTGATACATATAAATCGTTAGATTTACTTACCCGTAAATCCTTTACATACTGATCCATGGCTCTGGCTAGATCATCTTGAGCAGCTTGGAGGTACGCCTCTCCAGAATTGAAGGCATCAAATGCCTCTGGTGAGAAACAAGCGTCACGGAGTACGGCCCGGCGGCGCCTATGATTCATCGCGCTTTCCACCTCTGAGTTTGTAGCGGATAATGTATCTGCATCCTCTACGGGGGGATTATCCGGCGCCCGCCCCATATCGGCTTCCGCCTCTATGTCCGGTCCTGACGCCCGGTTGGTGGAAGCGTGATTAGTAACATCGCCGGACATATTCCGGCGAGCGTTTTTCTGTTAAAGAAACACGGGCGTCATTATATTTCGAGAAAGACGACAACCATGGAGCGGGGTTTGTTATACCTTTGCAACAACGTCTCTGTCCTGACCGCCTTCCTTTTTGGCCTACCCGGCCTCGGTGCCTCCTGTTGGGGCGTTGCTGCGAGTTTGGCAGGGCGTCCCGAATGCCTTCTCTGTAAAAATGCCATGTGTATATGGTGGGCGAAGTGTCTAAAAGGGGATCCTAGTTTTGGAGTTGGGATTTTTGGTTTTTCTTACGTGCGATGCAAGGAGCGGTCCAGGATAGTCGGTCGTAATGGCCACCATGGCATCATCACAGCTTAACTGATAGAACTGCCGGTCTATCAGCTCCATGAATATAACCGAATCTTATTCAAGTCCGGAGTCGAGGGCCCGGTCAGGGTCCTCCGGTTGTGGAGAAGGGCTACTGACCACCTTTATGGCTTTTCGTAGTTCCTGCCGCAAGGTGGCAAGGTGAATACTTACGACAAAGAATGCGGGAAAAATGGGAGCAGCGAGATATAACTTACCCAGCTTGGATAATTGTACATGGAGAATCCATCTCGTGGCTTGATGCGGGTGAACTCCTCTTCCTCACCCTTGAACAATTCAGACAGAATTTTCGCTAAAGCGGCAGCATTGTTCTAACCCTTATGCCTGTAGCGGGTGGCGTCATCCGCCCCGTTATAACACCATAAGGGGTGCCCACGATATTGAAGTGGTTGCACTCCCCGCATTATGCAAATCGACATAACTTCGGTTACTGTCAATCCTGATCGAGCCAGTGCTTTAATTCGGTTCATCAGATAGAGGACTTCTCCATTGTCTTCCACCTGGGGGCTCCGCGGGCGCCAACTTCGGCATTTCTTCAGAGGAGCATTGTTGAACTCAGCAAGACCCTGCCGAACAGGGTCCGGAAGGGGAACGTCCTCCATATAAAACCATTCTGAAGGCCAGTCTTCGGACGACTTCTTCGGGGTACCGGACAGGTATCCGGTATCAGCGATGCGCCATATTTCGGCTCCGCCCACTTGATAAAGTGACCCCCTCTGTGTGCGAGGGACGAGGCAAAATAGCCTTTTCCACAGCTTGAAGTGAGCCTCGCAGCCTAGGAACAACTCGTAGAGAGCAACATAGCCGACGATATGTAGAATGGAGGCAGGGGTGAAATTGTGTAATTGGAGGCCGTAGAACTCCAGGAGCCCGTGGAGGAACGGATGAATTGGAAATCCGAATCCCCTTAGTAAATGAGGAACAAGGCAGACCCGTTCCCCCATGGAGGGACAAGGAAAGCTCTCCGCTTGCTCCCCGCCATTGTAGGTGGCAAGCCCGGCTCGAACAGGCACCATATATGCTGGAGGGAGAAATCCCTTGGTCTGCAGTTCGACCAATCGACTGTGTGGGACTGAACACCTCTCCCAATCACCGGGCTTAGGGCTACGGGGGCGGGAGGAGGAGCTGCGGAGGTCGGTCATGCTGGAATGGATCTTTCCGAATCACGCTCTGATGGATTCTCGCTAAGGGGAGGATGGTGTGGATCGGATCTAAGAATCCCTATCCCTTTAATAGATAATTTATTTATCTGGCTAGGGGGGCAAATGTAAAAATGCCCTGGTGCCTCGTATTCATTCGACGCATGGGAGATAGCCCTTATTGGGCATAGAAGCCAAGAGGTTCAACATTTATGGGGCCGGGCACTACTTACAAACACTTGGAAATTGGAGAAGAACCCGCCTTGCAATGCCGAAGACAATATTGCGCGCCGGACTCATCGTCATTGAAGCCTGGTTCGGGGGCTACTGAGGGAGTCCAGGATTAGGGGGTATCCAGACAGCCGGATTATATCCTTCAGCCGGACTGTTGGACTATGAAGATACAAGATTGAAGACTTCGTCCCTTGTCCGGATGGGACTCTACTTGGCGTGGAAGGCAAGCTAGGCAACACGGATATGTATATCTCCTCCTTTGTAACCAACCTTGTGTAAACCTAGCCCCCTCCGTTGTCTATATAAACTAGAGGGTTTAGGTCCGTAGGACAACAACAATCATACCATAGGCTAGCTTCTAGGGTTTAGCCTCTCCGATCTCGTGGTAGATCAACTCTTGTAATACTCATATCATCAAGAATAAATCAAGCAGGACATAGGGTTTTGCCTCCATCAAGAGGGCCCGAACCTGGGTAAAACATCGTGTCCCCTGCCTCCTATTACCATCCGCCTTAGACGCACAGTTCGGGACCCCCTACCCGAGATCCACCGGTTTTGACACCGACACCAGGCCTCACTCATTATTCATCCGAACCGGGGGAATTAGCGCCTTCGCGAAGGCGGATAACCAGGGAGAAGGATCTGAAATTCCCTCTCCCCAAGGAAGGAAGAGGACCACCTCTGAAGACCCGGATACAAAGGTTTCCAAACGGGGAAAGAAATCTTTGCCAGAGGGTCCTGCCTTGGAGGGTACTCTTGACACACACTGCCCGCAAGGGGATCAACCCTCTACCGAGCTGTAAGTAAACAAAAAGTACTTAATAGTAAAAATATCCTACATTACTTCTAAAGACGATAACCGAAGCATATATCTTTGTAGCTCGTACCATAGCCCTTCTCGACAGTGTTCGTCTTCAAGGGATCTTCTTCCGGAGATGATGGAGAGTGAAACACCTCCCCATGCCACCGCGCCTTATGAGGCGAGCGACCCTAAAGTGTCGTCGCGGAGGGTTTCTCCTGACCCGCCAAGGCCAGAGGGTAATCCTTTGGCCACCCGAAGTCCTCAGTATTCGGCTCCTCAAGAGAGAAATAGAAAGAGTCTAGAACCGTCCTGTGTGCGATCGGGCGCACTGAAGGATCTTCTGGAGCAAGCGGCCATCTTAGAAGCGCATCATACGCTAATTGGTACGGTGATTGAGAGGATTTCATCCGCCGAAAGCGGGTTGCATGAAGCTTTTATGAGTCTGCTGAAAGGCTTTGAGGTACGCTAAATAGTGTATGTTTTTGACAGTACCGCACACGTTAGGTGTGCCCTATGCAGATAGTAGCCCCTGAGACTCTGGTTGCCGTCGAGAACGGCGGCAAACAGAGGATCATAGTCCCAGGTAATAATTAGGCCGCCTTCATGTGTGCAGGTGGCTGAAGGTCCGGTGGCTAGCCGGACTGATGAGTTTGCCGAGCTGAAGCAGCAATTTGATGTGGCAGATGCCGACATCGTGCTTGTTAACAAGCAGCTCGACGAGGCACAGGGTATGTGATTTCTCCAGTGGTCAACACATAGTAAGAGGAGCATGATGCCAGTATCTTTAATATGTTGTGATTGCAGATGGAGCTGCCGCCGTGGAGACCCTTCGGGCAGAACTTTCCCGAGCCAAGGAACAAGCTAGGAATAGTGATGCGGCCGCTCTAAAGGCGGTCGAAGAGCTGAGGGCCGAACAGGCTACGCATTGCCAAAGCAAGGAAAAAATAGCCAAGATGGCCATTGAGTTGAAAGATGCCGCCGACCGTTACCAGCTTCTTGAAAAAGAAAGCCGAGCGAAGGCGACATACCTGGAAAAGGCCATGGTAGCAGCCAAGGAAGCCCGCTCCAAAATCAGAGCGACGAAGGAGGAGCTGCGTCAAGCTGGAGATATCGCGGCTGCGAAGCCCTTTTTGTTGCGGACGAAGTTCGGAGATCCGAAGTATGCCCCTCTTGATCAACTATGGAGTTCTATAGACGCATACGTGGATTTGGCAGCAAGTGCTGCTGATGCGGCCGAGTACTTCAAGGATCAAAAAGATCGTGAAGTGGAAAAGCTGTTCTGGTCACAGTTCAATGTTCCAGTGCATCCGCTGCTGTTGAATGAGCGATTGGCCGAGTGGGCCGAGTTCCATAGGTTGTCTGGACTTGCCATGAGGTCTGTTGTGGATCATCTGTGGCCGGAAGGGTCAAGGCCGAAGAGTTATTTCAGTTTAGTGCAACAATTCCTTGGTGTTGTGCCGCACATCGACGCTATGAAGAGGTCGGCGTGCATAGTGGGTGCGCGGATGGCACTTTCCCGTATCAACACATACTGGGCAGAGATGGAGGCCACCACTATTGCAACCCAGAGTTCGGCCGTGGGCCGAGTATCTGCCGTGCACTACTTTGAAGAAGTCCTCAAAGGCGCTCGTTCAATAGAGGCTCAGTGCTCGAAGAATATTATGTTCTAGTGACATGTATTCCCATTGTAAAAAACAATGTTTTATTGAATTGTAAAGGCTGTGTTTATACTTTTGCCTGAATGTATTATGATGCCTCCTGTGCGGCCGTTTATGTATATATGTATATAACCTGAATGTTTGCAGTCGTCGGCTTCAGCCCCCATGCATATAATGCGGGGGTGTTCGCAAAAAACGTGTATTCACGCTTGATCCAATGTCTTGGTACATTAAGGAGGTGGTAGCGCAGCGAGGCAATCGGACTATATTGCTTTAACACTTTCACTTAGCCATAGGAGTTTGATGGTGGGACTACTATATAGCCCCTGGTACTTCCGCGCTTGTCTGAATACGGTGAGCGTACGTACATGACCGGGAAATGGGCCTTCGTTAATGCGGAGGAATCCCGAAGATTCCGCTAAGTCATCGAGTGGTTGACTAGTCTCGCGCTTTATCATGAAAGTCAGTTTTCGGCTTTCTCTACTGAGGTGCTCATCTGGATGAACCAGGGCACAATCGCAGTTGTTCTCCTGGTGCCACCTTAGCCGATAGAGCGGAACGTAAGGTATCAAAACACAGGAGTCGGGCAAACCCAACATTTGACCAAAGACATGATTCGGAGCTGATGCATATAAGGCCAAACTCGCGACGCCGAACACTCCCTAAGGTATTCTGTCTTTATAACATATATGCCGGGCTGAACAATGCCCTTAATAATAAACCCCGAGTGTCTAGGTACGTGCAATATTCTGACATGGCGAAATGCCAATAACGTCAGCATCCTTCTCAGTTATACTGAGTAACCGGGGGATGTGAACAACAAGAGACAGTAAAAAAGGTTTACACAGGGTCTTAATCTGAAAAGAAACCTTTGAGCGGGTCCCTGCTGCATGTCTGCGCCTGTGTCTCCGTTGTGCCGTGCCCTGGACGGGTGTAGCACGATTGTCATCTGTAAAAGAGAAGAACTTAGGTGAAAGTTGTCGTGCCAAAAAAATTGGTTATTCTCGATAAACCATTAAAATTCAATATAAGTCAAGTTGTGCCGAACTAGCCCTGATTACACGCGGGAAGCCCCTGGTACCGTCTATGAGGGTTTAACCATCAAACCAATCTCAGGTATATCTAGTGATGCGTCGGACTCGTCTAACCGTGTCCGCGGTCTTGACAACTTGTCATTTATTCTGGTTGGTGAGGCCGTCTAGTGCTCGGCTGCTAAAGTCGCTGCACGTTCTTCCGCACGTAGAGAACGCTCAATATTTCCACTAACTGTGATGGTGCCATGTGGACCAGGCATCTTAAGCTTAAGAGAAGCGTAATGTGGTACCGCATTAAAACGAGCAAAGGCTGTTCTTCCAAGTAGTGCTTGATAGTCGCTTCGGAATGGAGCAATGTCGAAGTCTAACTTCTCACTCCGGTAGTTGTCAAGTGAACCGAATACAACCTCTAAGTATTAGAGAGCCCATGGAGCGGGCCTCTGGGCCTGGTATTACTCCCTTGAAGGTAGTATTACTGTGGCTGATTTTTGTCGGGTCTATCCCCATTTTGCGGACTGTGTCCGGATATATCAGATTTAGATCACTGCCGCCGTCCATAAGGACTCGTGTGATATGGTATCCATTTATTATTGGGTCTAACACCAAGGTAGCTAATCCTTTATGCCGGATGCTTGTCGGGTGATCTCTGCGATCAAAAGTGATTGGGCAGGCCAACCAGGGATTGAACTTAGGGGTGACGACCTCTACGACGCGTATGTCTCGGAGTGCATGTTCGCTTCTCCTCTTCGTCATGTGGATCATGTTTACTGTTTTAACCTTTGGTGGGAATTTTTTCTGTCCTCCAGTGCTTTGCTGGCGAGGTTCATCCTCGTCTTTGCTTGGTGTCTCCCTCCCATTGTGTTCGGCATTTAGCTTACCGGCCTGCTTGAAGACCCAACATTCTCTATGGGTGTGATTTGCAAGTTTATCGGGGGTGCCGTGAATCTGACATAGTTTGTCTAGAATCTTGTTTAGGCTAGACGGTCCATCTTTGTTGCCTTTGAAAGGCTTTTTCCGCTGACCTGGTCGAGAGCCCCTGAATCTGGCGTTTACCGCCGTATTATCTAGGCTGTATTCTTTATTTCGATGCTTGCTTTTACTGCGTCGTGGTTTTCCATTGCCATCCCTGACTTTAGATGTGCTTGGGTCGCTGGTGCTACTGCGGGCTAACCAGCTATCTTCACCCACGCAAAAGCGGGTCATGAGGCTTGTCAGGGCTGCCATTGTTCTCGGTTTTTCTTGGCCGAGGTGTCTGGCGAGCCATTCTTCTCGGACGCTGTGCTTGAAAGCTGCTAAGGCTTCGGCGTCTGGACAGTCGACGATTTGGTTCTTCTTAGTGAGAAACATGTTCCAAAGCTTTCGGGCTGACTCTCCGGGCTGTTGAATTATATGACTTAAATCATCTGCATCCGAAGGTCGGACATAGGTCCCTTGAAAATTAGCCCGAAAAGCATCCTCGAGCTCCTCCCAACTTCCAATTGAGTTTTCGGGGAGGCTTTTCAGCCAGTGCCGAGCTGGTCCTTTAAGCTTGAGGGGCAAGAACTTGATGGCGTGGAGATCGTCTCCGCGAGCCATAAGGATATGGAGGATAAAGTCCTCAATCCAGACCCCAGGTTCTGTGGTCCCATCATACGCCTCTATGTTCACTGGTTTGAATCCTTCTGGAAATTCGTGGTCCAGCACCTCATCGGTGAAACATAGGGGGTGTGCGGCACCCCTGTATTTGGATGTGTCATGGCGTTCAGACGATTGTAGTATTCGGTTTTGGTTTTGTGCCGGAGCGCACTTCCTAGATCCATAGATGGATCTAGTCATACTGGATTTTTGGCGCAAGTCCTCACATAGATCGTGTGTTGACTTATGTGCGGCCTTGTTAGCCGCTCTATCGCGGTTACAAGGTGGTTGATCCGGCCGGTTGGCCGTTTTGTTTTTCGGTTGTGTGGGCTCTAAGGCCTCATCGTCGAATTCAGGTAATAGCTTGCGCTTTGGATAGCTCTTTGTGTGGTAACTTCCACCATACTTTTCTTCGTTGTCGAGCACTTTGTTCCACCTGCTGTTGAGTGTATTTTGTGCAGCCTTAAGCCTTTGCTTCTGCTTCTTGAGACTCCTCGCTGTGGCAATAAGCCTTCTGCGGAGCTTCTCTTGTTCCAAGTGCGTTTCCGGGATGATGTGTGCATCTTCGTCCGGACTGTTTTCCTCCCCAGAGGGGGTTTGATGAGGTTTACCCTCGGTGTCGCCGTGTTCGGACATCGGATCCGTACTATGATCGCCGTTTGCAGTTTGATCATGATCTGCCGCTGGGTCAATGTGGTCGTCGTTTCCTCTGGAGTCGACTGGAGTGTTATTTTCTCTTGCGCTGTTATCGCTGTTTTTGCCGAGGCGGGATTTTGAGCGGCGCCTATGCCGATGCTTTGCTTGCTTCTCGAGGGAGCTATTCCTTGCTGCATCCTGCCGTTCTTCGTCATTGTTTTCTTTGGGTGTATCCACCATGTATATGTCATGTGGTGAAGTGGCTGTCCAGCGCCCTGTGGGCACTGGTTCCTGTTCCTCCCCTGCATCGTCGTCGATGTCGTCGATGTCTTCAGAGTCGAAATCGAGCATGTCGGTTAAATTGTCAACAGAGGCTACTAAGTGGGTGGTTGGTGGGCAGCGAATTTCTTCGTCGTCTGCATCCCATTCAAGCCGGACATAGTTCGGCCAAGGATCTCCTGACAAGGAGAGAGATCTTAATGAATTTAGCACGTCGCCGAAAGGTGGGCGCTGAAAGATATCCACACAGGTGAACTCCTTGATTGGCGCCCAATCGGATTCGATAGGCACGGACGCAGGCGGCTCGGAGTCCGTGGCCGGAGACGAATCCAGTGGTTTGGCAACACGGCTCTCGTAAGGGGTGAAGTCAGTATCCGGCTCCATCGCCACTGAGAGTGCGGCCTCCATGGCGGGGTCTATCCCCCCGTCCTCGGATGGCGCAATTTGCTCCAGATTGAGGGCCGGAGTAGTTGCAGGTGTGATCTCCCGAACACTGTCCGACGGCAGAGTTACGTCATGCTCGTCGTGATTGTGTAGCGCACCTGACATGGGCTTGAATCCGTCGAAGATCAAGTCTCCGCGGATGTCGGTAGTGTAGTTTAAGTTTCTGAACCTGACCTGATGGCCAGGGGCGTAGCTCTCGATCTGCTCTAGATGGCCAAGCGAGTTGGCCCGCAGTGCGAAGCTGCCGAATATGAAGATCTGTTCGGGGAGGAAAACCTCACCCTGGACCGGATCGTTACCGATGATCGAAGGATCCATCAAGCCTTATGGTGACGGCAACGTGGAACTCTCAATGAAAGCACCAATGTCGGTGCCAAAACCGGTGGATCTCGGGTAGGGGGTCCTGAACTGTGCGTCTAAGGCGGATGGTAACAGGAGGATGGGGACACGATGTTTACCCAGGTTCGGGCCCTCTTGATGGAGGTAATACCCTACGTCCTGCTTGATTGATCTTGATGATATGAGTATTACAAGAGTTGATCTACCACGAGATCGTAGAGGCTAAACCCTAGAAGCTAGCCTATGGTATGATTGTTCTTGTCCTACGGACTAAACCCTCCGGTTTATATAGACACCGGAGGGGGCTAGGGTTACATAGAGTCGGTTACAAGGGAGGAGATCTACATATCCGTATTGCCAAACTTGCCTTCCATGCCAAGGAGAGTCCTATCCGGACACGGGACGAAGTCTTCAATCTTGTATCTTCATAGTCCAACAGTCCGGCTGTCCGGAGACCCCCTAATCCAGGACTCCCTCAGTGCCCAATCCTCAGCTGGATTAGACTGAGCTGCTGCCGCTGTAAGTGCTAGAGCAACTGCCAGTGCTCGATCTGTTGCTGAAGGTGGTACCGATGTATGAGACAACGGCGATCATGTCTGGTCTGGTATGATCAGCTTTCTAACTTGACTAGGCTTCGTGACCGTGATCCAGCTTTTTTCTTCATTTCTTTTAAATGCGAGAAGGACTAATTTTGGCGTTTTTGTTAAACCAAACTGCAGTTCATCATAGGGATTCTACTTGTACTCAGACAACAGACTGATCCAATTTTTTCAGTAATATAAGTGATGGATAGTGCCTTCGTTACTGACACGGCATAAGAAGTGAAACCTGCAAAAATAGCCATCATAGAGCAAACCAAACGGTTTATTCTGTGACGAATGTCACATGGCAAAACCTGCATCGTAAAATTGCAGGAAATGAAATAAAACATGACATTAAATCAATAAGATTTAGATAGTAAATCAATAAGATTTACTTGATGCGACACGAGTGAATCCTTACCAGGAAATCACTATGTTGAAGTACTAAACAGAAGATTGGTTGTCCAACTACGGGTGGCATGCAGGGGCCCCGCCTACTCCCACAAGCAAGATAGACCAAAGGTCATGACAAATCGTATGGACCGAACATCCATGGGACTGGAAATCCTGGTGGGTGCGATAAACCCTGCAATGCATATAGATATTGGAGTGTAACCATAATTGATAAACCGTCCTCACAAAAAAGATGATCTAGATACTTCAAAATATACAGCCTGAATTGAGTGGACAGACATTAACATAGACCGTTCTCAGGACTGACCACACACCAAAAGCGGCAATACTAATAAACGATACAGGGTTCACAAACACAAATCAAGTACTGAACAATAGTACTTACTACAGACAAGCAAAGTTGCACTAATTAAACTCTGCATACTATTTCTTGCCACCGACCTACGGGATGAACCTCGCATAACTGACTAGGCCATGGACTTCATGAGAGATGTCTGCATGCACCATCACCATCTTGTCAACCATGGAGAACCTAACGGAGTGGTCTTTCCACTCAAAAAACATGATCATGAAGACAGGCCACATCATATTTGTTGGGAAGCTTTACAAGAACCACACCCTTCTTAATCGAAGGCACAGCCAGGAAATTGTTGTGGTCAAGTACAGCCTCGAGAACATGCCTGACAACAATGCTACAGGAAAACACTAGTTCAGGACACGTGGCGACAAGGACACAGCAGCAGGATAGTTTAGCAGTAGAACTCATCCTCAGGTCTTCCAGTTCACACGGCATGACTTTGAGAACTTCATCTCCACCGCGGACCTGGTTCTAATTCAAACAGAAACCATATTTTATTACTACCTCCGTTCAGAAATATAAGATGATTTTCGATATTATACTCCATATGTGACTACATATACGCACAGAAACGAGTGAACAAAGACACTAGAACATGTCTTCAAAGGCATGAGAGCAAGGGATTACTTGCAATATCCATAACACAAGTTACTTGTAACGCCCACAATGCGGCTATATCTCCCACGTGTCGGGGCACGACTTAGAGGCATAGTCGCATGGTAGGCTTGTCGCAAGAGGGGTAATCTTCACACATCCCATGTACTGAATAAGAAAGGGATAAAGAGTTGGCTTACAATCGCCACTTCAAACAAGTAGAAGTTAAACATACATCATCCAGAATACAATCAAGGTCCGACTACGGGTCCAAAATAAAAGCAGACAACCCCAAAAGCTAGATCCCCGATCGTCGCAACTGGGCTCCACTACTGATCAACAGGAAACGAAACAACACAACGATCAAGATCTTCATCGAGCTCCCACTTGAGCTCAGTTACGTCATCTGCACTGGTATCATCGGCACCTTCAACTATTTGTGAATATCTTTGAGTCACGAGGACTCAGCAATCTCACACCTGCGAGATCAAGACTATTTAAGCTTATGGGTAGGAAAGGGTAGTGAGGTGGAGCTGCAGCAAGCACTAGCATATATGGTGGCTAACTTACGCAAAAGAGAGCGATAAGAGAAGCAATGCACAATCGTTAACTAGAAGTGATCAAGAAGTGATCCTGAAACTACTTACGTTCAAGCATAACACAAGAACCGTGTTCACTTCCCGGACTCCGTCGAGAAGAGACCATCACGGCTACACACGCGGTTGATTCATTTTAATTAAGTTAAGTGTCAAGTTCTCTACAACCGGACATCAACAAATTCCCATCTGCCCATAACCGCGGGCACGGCTTTCAAAAGTTCAAAACCTTGCAGGGGTGTCCCAACTTAGCCCATCACAAGCTCTCACGGTCAACGAAGGACATTTCTTCTCCCAGGAAGACCCGATCAGACTCAGAATCTTGGTTACAAGACATTTCGACAATGGTAAAACAAGACCAGCAAGACCGCCCGATGCACCGACATCCCGATTGGAGCTGCACATATCTCGTTCTCAGGGCAACACTGGATGAACACTACATATAGCTAAAACCAACCCTCAAGTTTCCCCGAGGTGGCGCTGCAAGTGGCTCTGGTTCGGACCAACACTTAGAGAAGCACTGGCCCGGGGGGTTAAAATAAAGATGACCCATGAGTCTGCAGAACCCAAGGGAAGGTGCTAGGTTGTTAGGCAAATGTAAAACCAAGGTTGGGCCTTGCTGGAGGAGTTTTATTCAAGGCGAACTATCAAGGGGTTCCCATAACACCCAACCACGTAAGGGACGCAAAATCAAGGAACATAACACCGGTATGACAGAAACTAGGGAGGCAAGAGTGGAACAAAACACCAGGCATAAGGCCGAGCCTTCCACCCTTTACCAAGTATATAGATGCATTAATTAAAATAATAGATATTGTGATATCCCAACATATCCATATTCCAACATGGAACAAACTTCATCTTCACCTGCAACTAGCAACGCTATAAGAGGGGCTGAGCAAAGCGGTAACATAGCCAAACAACTGTTTGCTAGGAATGATGGGTTAGAGGCTTGACATCGCAATATGGGAGGCATGATATAGCAAGTGGTAGGTATCGCGGCATAGCAAAAGAGCGAGCAACTAGCAAGAAAAGATAGAAGTGATTTTGAGGGTATGGTCATCTTGCCTAAGATCCCGCAAGGAAGAAAAACGAGTCCATGAAGAAGACAAACGGCCGTAGTCGAATGGATACTCACAAACGCGACGTTATCGGAACTAACCCAAAGAAGCAACACTGGAAAGAAGCAAACAACATGGTAAACAACCATCACATAAACATGGCATGATGCACAACCAAGTATGATGCATGTCCGGTTTAATGATTCATGGCATGGCAAAGTGCACAAGCAAAACTACAACTTAAGTGGAGCTCAATATGCAACGAGTTGCATATTGACAAAACACCACATTCAAGTTATTTAGTTTGATCTTGTATATGTACCCAACAATATTAAATGTTGATTAACATGTCAAGAGGTGAAGCATAATTAAACTAACTATCTAGTCAAGTTTAAATGAGGCCGGAAATAACAAACAACAATTCTGGAAAATCCTCATGTGCATATTTTTGGATTAGGTACTGTTCTGCCCTATACACAATTTTAGATTTGTTAAACATGCAATAAAATGCCACCATGTTAATCTATGCATTTTTCTACCCCATTTACATATGAAGTTTATTTAAAACCGAGCTACGGTTTATTAGATATGAAATAAAACATTATAACATGGCATATGAGCAAAAATTACACAAACAGCCTTTTAAACATTTTAAATATGGTTGAAAGTTGGACAATATGAATCTACACAAAATTCTAATCACTTATCATATATAGTTTGTTTTAATCCGATGCACGGTTCAAGAGATATTAAATGCATGATGTCCAAGGGCTTTTCTGTAAAACAGCCATCCTCTGGAATAATTAGGAAATTCGCAGATCTGAAAAAAACCTAAACAGGCCGAAACTGAACCACACGGGCCGGCGCAGGAAACAATAGTGCGCAGGGGGCACAGGATAGTATGCGGGTGCTCACCAAAGGGGCCTCGGCCCAAGTCAGTGGAGAAGGTCCACGAGGCCGACAGGGGCGCACAGCTGGGCCTTGGAGCCCACCTGGCAGTCACTTGAACAGAGGCAACACATGGGATGTCTACGGCGGCGCGTTGGAACTCTGATGAGGCTCAGGACGGCCGGGAATAAGCGGATCCAGGAGAGGATGGCCAGATCTGAACGTGGGGAGTCCATTTTGGTGGCCGAGGAGCTTGGCGGCGTCGGTGGTGGAAGTGCATGCTTCGGGCGCCCATGGCGGTGCTTCCATGGCAGAGAGAGGGAAAAGGTTAGAGAGCAGGGAACCCAAACAAGTTAAGAGGGAGGAGAGATAGGGAGGCCGGAGAGGACCTGGGCTTCTGGTCGGCGGCGATGGGGCTCGCTGGAGTGGGGGAACAGCAGGAGGCGCGGCAGCAGACGGGAGACGGCGAGGTGCTCTCCTGATCCAGATCGGGATCGAGCGGGAGAGCCTCGTACTTGGGCGGTGGATCAGGACGCTCGGGCCCTGGATGGGCTCGAACGGGCCTCGCGCGAGCTCCGCTGCCGCGGTGAAGTTGGGCGCGAGGAGGACAAGTGGCGGGGTGTGGTTGGCTGTGCGCGGCGATGCTGCTGACGTGGCGGCGGCGCTGGGTGGTGCCGGCGGTGACAAGTGGCGGCGGGGGAGCGTGTCGGCGCTGAAAATAAGGAAGGCGACGGAAGCTAATGATTGGGGCGGTGCGGAAATTGAGGAGGGGTTGGTAGGAGGCCACAAATGGTAGGGGAGGCGTCTATATATAGAAAGGGGGCTAGGGTTAGGGGTTTTGCTCCATTTCTGGACCCTCCGATCGCAATCGAACGGCACCGGACGGAGGGGGAAACTAGGTGGGGTTTGTGGTCTGTGTAGGAGGGTTAGGCTGAGAGGAGAGGGGAGAGATGCAGCCCGGCATAGTTTCCGAAGACCGAAAACGTCCGATAAAAAGACCGGCTACTATTGCCGCTATATTTAACCGTTGGGGCATCAAACGGACTCCGAATGCGATGAAACTTTGCAGGCTGTCTACTGACAACATAACAACACCGCACGCCAACTTTCAACCCATTCCGAGAGCATTTCCCGGCCACTTATAAAATACCATTTCGGACGTGCCGCGGGCACGTGCAAGTGTGTGTGGGCTCAGAACGGACAACGAAAAGAACTGGAGAAACCCGGACGGATGCAGGTTTTGAAAAACATGATGATGCAATGCACATGATGACATGATAAGATGCAACACGCAAGCAAATGACATGGCAACATCGACGAATAACTGGAAGACACCTGGCGCATCGGTCTCGGGGCGTTACAACACTACACCACTACGAGAGGATCTCGTCCCAAGATCTAGGATGGCACGGGGGAAATGGAAGAGGAAGATAAGAGGTAAAACTAAGTTGCTTCTTTGACAAAAGAGTGAAACCAAAGAACGTTGCGAGGTTGAACAAATTTAAAGAAAGAATAGGACGCAGATGAACAAAGTTTAAAACACTTCGTTAGAAAAGAGGAACAAGGAACATTACGAGAACCTTGTAGGTTGAAAGACATAAGAAAAAAGGGTTGCAATGGACAAGAAGTACATGCAAGCACTCCAGTAGACGAGATGTACAAGGAACGATACGTATTAATTACGACAGCACTCCGGTTGGAAAAAGGAAGGTAAAGAATATAAACTTTGCAAAATGAAAGCACTTGGGTGAGACTCCGGTAGGAAGAGGAATGATAGACATGACACTCCGGTTAAAACAAGATAGAGAAGGGAAAAGAATGATATAATTTGGGCAGCACTCCGACTGTAAATGGAAGGAATTGAACAAGAACTTGATAAGATAAGAGCATACTTGACGAAATCAACAATACACTGCCTTCGGAACTATTGAAAGAATGGCCCAAGGGGTAATAAAGATTTCAGACAGCACTCCGGTTAAGAAGGGAGACAAAACTTGATAAGATGGTAAGAACTTAAATGGAGGACACGACACTCCGGTTGAATGGTTTAGTAACGGAAAGAACATGATCTTTGAAAAAAAATGGAATGATGGGTTGAAGAGTGAAACATCACAATGCCTCTGGAAGAAATAATAGAAGATAGATCACTGGAATAAAAGAATGGGGAAGAAAATGATAACTCCTCCCACAAATGAATTTTAAAGAAACATCCTTACGAAGAAGGCTTGAACGGAGTTGTTGAAAAATCAACAACGAAAACAATAAGCTGCTTGTGGGCTTATGAAAACATCTCAAAACTTGAGGTGAAATTCTACCATAAATGGAAACAAGATTGGATTGATATGAACAAGGAGACAAGAAACTTATTTCACTGGGAGGATAAATGAAGAACTTGGGTCATTTATAAGCACCATAAATAGCAACAATCCTAATGGAAGGCTTTAGGTGAAATCTATACCAAACAAAGAAGTTGATGGATTTAAAATATCCCATTCTTGACCACTGTGAATCATTAAACACGAAAAGGGAATGTCAAGAATGACATAACACCACCTCAAAAGATAAGGTAAGAAGAATAATATCTCACCCAAAACTAGCAAATCCTACATCCAGCTGTATCCATCCTTCAACACATAACCAAGAAACCTTCGGAAATCATTTACCTCAACCTTCGAAAAGCATCCGTTATACGAGTTATGGCAATACTCCCGAACTCCCGCCACAGTACTGGGTGGCGTCGAGGTTATCTCACCAACAACTGCGTAAAAGAGGTTTTCGATGTCGCGAACTCAGGTATTCCAGAATTGCAACGATAAAATTTTGACGATAACACCTCGGAGCTCAACTCCCTGGGACACTGCCACAACCCCTAAGTGTCAAGAGGCACCAAGAACAATGTTCTCGTCACAAAACCATCGGAACGATTCCAAGATACCGCGTGATCCTAAAAAAATTCATGAAATTTGAGGAGAGAAAATTCAAAACTTCTACGTCAGGAGGCCTCACCAGAGAGACGAAGGGACTGAGGAGTAAAAAGAATCCTACTCTCCAATATATATAATCCTAAGACTCAAAACATTTTGATCTTGACTCAACAACGTCAGCGATTCGATCAAGCAGGGGGCTCCTAAGTTGGGGATGGCTCTGATTACCAACTTGTAACGCCCACAATGCGGCTATATCTCCCATGTGTCGGGGCACGACTTACTGGCATAGCCACATGGTAGGCTTGTCGCAAGAGGGGTAATCTTCACACATCCCATGTACTGAATAAGAAAGGGATAAAGAGTTGGCTTACAATCGCCACTTCAAACACATAGAAGTTAAACATACATCATCCAGAATACAATCAAGGTCCGACTATGGAACCAAAATAAAAGAAGACAACCCCAAAAGCTAGATCCCCGATCGTCCCAACTGGGCTCCACTACTGATCAACAGGAAATGAAACAACACAATAATCAAGATCTTCATCGAGCTCCCACCTGAGCTCAGTTGCGTCATCTGCATTGTTATCATCGGCACCCGCAACTGTTTGGAAGTATCTGTGAGTCACGAGGACTCAGCAATCTCACACCCGTTAGATCAAGACTATTTAAGCTTATGGGTAGGAAAGGGTAGTGAGGTGGAGCTGCAACAAGCACTAGCATATATGGTGGCTAACTTACGCAAAAGAGAGCGAGAAGAGAAGCAATGCACGGTCGTTAACTAGAAGTGATCAAAAAGTGATCCTGAAACTACTTATGTTCAAGCATAACACAAGAAGCGTGTTCACTTCCCGGAGTCCGTCGAGAAGAGACCATCACGGCTACACACGCGGTTGATTCATTTTAAGTAACTTAAGTGTCAAGTTCTCTACAACCGGACATTAACAAATTCCCATCTGCCCATAACCGCGGGCACGGCTTTCAAAAGTTCAAAACCCTGCAGGGGTGTCCCAACTTAGCCCATCACAAGCTCTCACGGCCAACGAAGGATATTCCTTCTCCTAGGAAGACTCGATCAGACTCGGAATCCCAGTTACAAGACATTTCGACAATGGTAAAACAAGACTAGCAAGACCGCCCGATGCACCGACATCCCGGTAGGAGCTGCACATATCTCGTTCTGAGGGCAACACCGGATGAACACTACGTACAGCTAAAACCAACCCTCAAGTTTCCCTGAGGTGCCGCCGCAAGTGGCTCTGGCACTTAGAGAAGCACTGGCCCGGGGGGGTTAAAATAAAGATGACCCTTGAGTCTGCAGTACCCAAGGGAAGGTGATAGGTTGTTAGGAAAATGTAAAACCAAGGTTGGGCCTTGCTGGAGGAGTTTTATTCAAGGCGAACTGTCAAGGGGTTCCCATAACACCCAACCGCGTAAGGGGCGCAAAATCAAGGAACATAACACCGGTATGATGGAAATTAGGGCGGCAAGAGTGGAACAAAACACCAGGCATAAGGCCGAGCCTTCCACCCTTTACCAAGTTTATGGATGCATTAATTAAAATAATAGATATTGTGATATCCTAACGTATCCATGTTCCAATATGGAACAAACTTCAACTTCACCTGCAACTAGCAACACTATAAGAGGGGCTGAGCAAAGCGGTAACATAGCCAAACAACTGTTTGCTAGGAATGATGGGTTAGAGGCTTGACATCGCAATATGGGAGGCATGATATAGCAAGTGGTAGGTATCGCGGCATAGCAAAAGAGCGAGCAACTAGCAAGCAAAGATAGAAGTGATTTCGAGGGTATGGTCATCTTGCCTGAGATCCCACAAGGAATAAAAACGAGTCCATGAAGAAGACAAACGGACGTAGTCAAACGGATCCTCACAAACACGACGTTATCAAAACTAACCCGATGAAGCAACACCGGAAAGAAGCAAACGACATGGTAAACAACCATCACATAAACATGGCATGATGCACAACCAAGTATGATGCATGTCCGGTTTAATGATTCATGGCATGGCATGGCAAAGTGCACAAGCAAAACTACAAGTTAAGTGGAGCTCAATATGCAACGAGTTGCATATTGACAAAACACCACATTCAAGTTACTTAGTTCGATCTAGTTTATGTACCCAACAATATTAAATGTTGATTAACATGGCAAGAGGTGTGATACGTCTCTGTCATATCTACTTTTCAAAACACTTTTGCCCTTGTTTTGGACTCTAAGTTGCATGATTTGAATGGAACTAACCCGGACTGACGCTGTTTTCAGCAGAATTACCATGGTGTTATTTATGTGCAGAAACAAACGTTCTCGGAATGACCTGAAACTTCACGGAGAAACTTTTTGGAATATATAAAAAATACCTGCAAAAGATGAAGGCCAGGGGCCCACCACCTGTCCACGAGGGTGGGGCGCGCCTTCCCCCCTAGGGCGCGCCCCCCTACCTCGTGGGCCCCCTGGAGCTCCTCCGACTCCAACTCCAACTCTATATATTGTGTTTCGGGGAGAAAAAAACCAGAGAGAAAGATTCATCGTGTTTTACGATACGGAGCCGCCGCCAAGCCCTAAAACCTCTTGGGAGGGTTGATCTAGAGTCCGTTCGGGGCTCCGGAGAGGGGAATTCGTCGCCATCGTCATCATCAACCATCCTCCATCACCAATTTCATGATGCTCACTGCCGTGCGTGAGTAATTCCATCGTAGGCTTGCTGGACGGTGATGGGTTGGATGGGATCTATCATGTAATCGAGTTAGTTTTGTTAGGGTTTGATCCCTAGTATCCACTATGTTCTGAGATTGATGTTGCTATGACTTTGCTATGCTTAATGCTTGTCACTAGGGCCCGAGTGCCATGATTTCAGATCTGAACCTATTGTGTTTTCATCAATATATGAGTGTTCTTGATCCTATCTTGCAAGTCTATAGTCACCTATTATGTGTTATGATCCGTTAACCCCGAAGTGACAATAATCGGGATACTTACCGGTGATGACCGTAGTTTGAGGAGTTCATGTATTCACTATGTGTTAATGCTTTGTTCCGGTACTCTATTAAAAGGAGGCCTTAGTATCACTTAGTTTCTGTAAGGACCCCGCTGCCACGGGAGGGTAGGATAAAAGATGTCATGCAAGTTCTTTTCCATAAGCACGTATGACTATATTCGGAATACATGCCTACATTACATTGATGAACTGGAGCTAGTTCTGTGTCACCCTAGGTTATGACTGTTACATGATGAACCGCATCCGGCATAATTCTCCATCACCGATCCATTGACTACGAGATTTCCATATATTGTTCTTCGCTTATTTACTTTTCCGTTGCTATTGCTATCATCACTACAAAATACCAAAAACATTACTTTTACCACTGTTACCTTTTGCTACCGTTACCACTACTATCATATTACTTTGCTACTAAATACTTTGGTGCAGATACTAAGTTTCTAGGTGTGGTTGAATTGACAACTCAGCTTCTAATACTTGAGAGTATTCTTTGGCTCCCCTTGTGTCGAATCAATAAACTTGGGTTGAATACTTTACCCTTGAAAACCATTGCGATCCCCTATACTTCTGGGCTATCAAGATTATTTTCTGGCACCGTTGCCGGGGAGCATAGCTCTATTCTTTGAGTCACTTGAGATTTATATCTGCTTATCATTATGAAGAACTTGAAAGATCCAAGAACCAAGATTTATCCCTCAACTACGAGGGGTGGTAAGGAACTGCCATCTAGCCCTGCACTTGATTCACCTTCTGTTTTGAGTAAGCTTGCGACACCTAAACCTTCTTCTGCTATTCGTTATGATATGTCGCATGTTATTGATGATGCCACTTCTGCTATACATGATACTTATGATGAAACTACTTCTATGCTTGATACTACTGTGCCACTTGGTGAATTTCTTGATGAAGAAGTTGCTAGGGCTAGAGAGATTGAAAATATTGAATCTGATAATACTGATGAAATTGATGATGAGGACTTGCCTGTTATTCCCGAGGGTTATGTTTTTGATAAAGAAGCTTCT
Organism: Triticum urartu; assembly: GCF_003073215.2. NCBI lineage: Eukaryota > Viridiplantae > Streptophyta > Magnoliopsida > Poales > Poaceae > Triticum > Triticum urartu. The sequence goes on from NC_053023.1 coordinate 181,861,359, forward strand.
TTAGATATTTTAGCTTGCAAAGATAGATACGAACTTAAGAGGTTATTAGCTAAATGGAATAAGAAATCTCTAAATGCTAGGATGAAACCTGACCCTGCTTTTGCTACTTCACCTATCTGTGTTATTGATAAGGATTATGAATTCTCTGTTGATCCTGATATAATTACTTTGGTTGAATTTGATCCTTTTCCATGGCTATGAATCTGAAATTGTTGTGGCACATCTTACTAAATTAAATGATATAGCCACCCTGTTCACTACTGATGAGAGAACTCGTTACTTTTATATCCTTAAAATATTTCCGTCCTCATTAAAGGGTGATGCTAAGATATGGTTTAATTCTCTTGATCTTGGTTGTGTGCGTAGTCCCCAGGATATGATTTAGTACTTCTCTGCTAAATATTTACCTACTCATAAGAAACAAGCTGCTTTAAGGGATATATATAATTTTGTGCAAATTGAATAAGAGAGTCTCCCACAAGCTTGGGGGAGGCTTCTCCAATTACTCAATGCTTTGCCTGAACATCCTCTGAAGAAAAATGAAATACTTGATGATACGTCTCCAACATATCTATAATTTTTGATTGCTTCATGCTATATTATCTACTGTTTTGGACATTATTGGGCTTTATTATCCACTTTTATATTATTTTTGGGACTAACCTATTAACCGGAGGCCCAATCCAGAATTGTTGTTTTTTGCCTGTTTTATGGTTTTGAAGAAAAGGAATATCAAACGGAGTCCAAACGGAAAGAAAACTTCGGGAACGTGATTTTCTCAACGAACAAGACCCAGGAGACTTGGACCCTATGTCAAGAAAGAAAAGAGGAGGCCATGAGGTAGGGGCGCGCCTGCCAACCCCAGGCGCGCCCTCCACCCTCGTGGGGCCCCTGTTGCTCCACCGATGTACTCCTTCCTCCTATATATACCTACGTACCCACAAACGATCAGATACGGAGCCAAAAACCTAATTCCACCGCCGCAACTTTCTGTATCCACGAGATCCCATCTTGGGGCCTATTCCGAAGCTCCGCCGGAGGGGGCATCGATCATGGAGGGCTTCTACATCAACACCATAGCCCCTCCGATGAAGTGTGAGTAGTTTACCACAGACCTACGGGTCCATAGTTAGTAGCTAGATGGCTTCTTCTCTCTTTTTGGATGTCAATACAATGTTCTCCCCCTCTCTTGTGAAGAACTATTCGATGTAATCTTCTTTTTGCGGTGTGTTTGTTGAGACCGATGAATTGTGGGTGTATGATCAAGTCTATCTATGAATAATATTTGAATCTTCTCTGAATTCTTTTATGTATGATTGGTTATCTTTGCAAGTCTCTTCAAATTATCGGTTTCGTTTGGCCTACTAGATGGATCTTTCTTGCAATGGGAGAAGTGCTTAGCTTTGGGTTCAATCTTGCGGTGTCCTTTCCCAGTGACAGTAGGGGCAGAAAGGCACGTATTGTATTGTTGCCATCGAGGATAACAAGATGGGGTTTTCTTCATATTGCATGAGTCTATCCCTCTACATCATGTCATCTTGCTTAAGGCGTTACTCTGTTTTTTAACTTAATACTCTAGATGCATGCTGGATAGCGGTCGATGAGTGGAGTAATAGTAGTAGATGCAGGTAAGAGTCGTTCTACTTGTCTCGGACGTGATGCCTATATACATGATCATACCTAGATATTCTCATAACTATGCTCAATTTTGTTAATTGCTCAACAGTAATTTGTTCACCCACCGTAGAATACTTGTGCTCTCGAGAGAAGCCACTAGTGAAACCTATGGCCCCGGGTCTATCTTTATCATATTAATCTCCTACTACTTAGTTATTTCCTTTTCTATTTACTTTGCCTTTATTTTACTTTGCATCTTTATCATAAAAATACCAAAAATCTTATCTTATCATATCTATCAGATCTCACTCTCGTAAGTGGCCTTATAGGGACTGGCAACCCCTATTTGCGTTGGTTGTGAGGATTTATTTGTTTTGTGCAGGTGCGAGGGACTCGCGCGTAGCCTCCTACTGGATTGATACCTTGGTTCTCAAAAACTGAGGGAAATACTTATGCTACTTTGCTGCATCATCCCTTCCTCTTCGGGGAAAACCAACGCTGTGCTCAAGAGGTAGCAAGAAGGATTTCTGGCGCCGTTGCCGGGGAGGTCTACGCAAAAGTCAACATACCAAGTACCCATCACATACCCTTATCTCCCGCATTACATTATTTTCCATTTGCCTCCTGTTTTCCTCTCCCCCACTTCACCCTTGCTGTTTTATTCGCCCTCTCTTTCTATCCTCCCTCTCTTTCCCGTTTGCCTCTTTTTGCCCGCTTGCCTTTTGTTTGCTTGTGTGTTAGTTTGCTTGCTTGTCACGATGGCTCAAGATAATACTAAATTGTGTGACTTCACCAATACCAACAACAATGATTTTATTAGCACTCCGATTGCTCCTCTTACCGATGCTGAATCTTGTGAAATTAATACTGCTTTGCCGAATCTTGTCATGAAAGATCCGTTCTCCGGCCTTCCTAGTGAAGATGACGCTACCCATCTAAATAGCTTCGTTGATTTGTGTGACATGCAAAATAAGAAAGACGTGGATAATGATATTGTTAAATTGAAGCTATTTCCTTTTTCTCTTAGAGATCATGCTAAAGCTTGGTTTTCATCTTTGCCTAAAAATAGTATTGATTCATGGAACAAGTGCAAAGATGCTTTTATCTCTAAGTATTTTCCTCCCACTAAGATCATCTCTCTTAGAAACGATATTATGAATTTTAAACAACTTGATCATGAACATGTTGCACAAGCTTGGGAGAGAATGAAATTAATGATACGTAATTGCCCTACTCACGGTTTAAATTTGTGGATGATTGTTCAGAATTTTTATGCCGGATTGAATTTTGCTTCTAGAAATCTTTTAGATTCGGCCGTGGGAGGCACTTTTATGGAAATCACTTTAGGAGAAGCTACTAAACTCCTATATAATATTATGGTTAATTATTCTCAATGGCACACTGAAAGATCTACTAATAAAAAGGTGCATGCGATAGAAGAAATTAATGTTTTGAGTGGAAAGATGGATGAACTTATGAAATTATTTGCTAATAAGAGTGTTTCTTCTGATCCTAATGATCTGTCCTTGTCTACTTTGATTGAGAATAATAATGAATCTATGGATGTGAATTTTGTTGGTAGGAACAATTTTGGTAACAACGCGTATAGAGGAAATTTCAATCCTAGGCCTTATCCTAGTAATTCCTCTAATAATTATGGTAATTCCTACAACAATTCTTATGGAAATTATAATAAGATTCCCTCTGATTTTGAATCTAATATTAAAGAATTTCTTACTTCGCAAAAGAATTTTAATGCTATGATTGAAGAAAAAATGCTTAAGATTGATGATTTGGCTAGGAACGTTGATAGAATTGCTCTTGATGTTGATTCTTTGAAACTTAGATCTATTCCACCTAAGCATGATATCAATGAGTCTCTCAAAGCCATGAGAATTTCCATTGATGAGTGCAAAGAAAGAACCGCTAGGATGCGTGCTAAGAAAGATGCCTTTATAAGAGCGTGTTCTTCTAGTTCCTATGAAAATAAAGATGAAGATCTAAAAGTTATTGATCTGTCCCCTATTAAATCTTTGTTTTGCAATATGAATCTTTATAATGATGGGACTGAATATGATCCACCTTTACCTAGAAGGCGTTCCAAGAATTCGGAATTTGTTGATCTTGATGCTAAATTTGATAAAAATGGGATTGAAGAAATTAAAACCCTAGATGTTGCTAAACCCACTATTATGGATTTCAAGGAATTTAACTATGAAAATTGCTCTTTTATTGATTGTAATTCCTTGTTACAATCCGTGCTAAATTCTCCTCACGCTTATAGTCAAAATAAAGCGTTTACTAAACATATCGTTGATGCCTTGATGCAATCTTATGAAGAAAAACTTGAATTGGAATTTCTATCCCTAGAAAACTTTATGATGAGTGGGAAAAAACTATTAAAATTAAAATTAAAGATCATGAATGCTATGCTTTATGTGATTTGGGTGCTAGTGTTTCCACGATTCCAAAGACTTTGTGTGATTTGTTACGTTTCCGTGATTTTGATGATTGCTCTCTAAACTTGCACCTTGCGGATTCCACTATTAAGAAACCTATGGGAATAATTAATGATGTTCTTATTGTTGCAAATAGGAATTATATGCCCGTAGATTTTATTGTTCTTGACATAGATTGCAATCCTTCATGTCCTATTATTCTTGGTAGACCTTTCCTTAGAACGATTGGTGCAATTATTGATATGAAGGAAGGAAATATTAGATTCCAATTTCCATTAAGGAAAGGCATGGAACACTTTCCTAGAAATAAAATTAAATTACCTTATGAATCTATTATGAGAGCCACTTATGGATTGCCTACCAAAGATGGCAATACCTAGATCTATTCTTGATTGTTATGCCTAGCTAGGGGCGTTAAACGATAGCGCTTGTTGGGAGGCAACCCAATTTTATTTTTATTCCTTGCTCTTTGCTCCTGTTTAGTAATAAATAATTTATCTAGCCTCTGTTTTGGTTGTATTTTTTGTGTTTAATTAGTGTTTGTGCCAAGTAGAACCATTGGGAAGACTTGGGGAAAGTCTTGTTGAACTTGCTGTAAAAAATAGAAACTTTAGCGCTCACGAGAACTACTGCCATTTTTATTTGAAAAGTGATATTTAGCTAATTATTTTTTCATATTATTAATAGATAAATTCCTCACGTCCAGAAATTTATTTTAGAATTTTCGGTGTTCCAGATCTTGCGCTAGCTACAGACTACTACAGACTGTTCTGTTTTTGACAGATTCTGTTTTTCGTGTGTTGTTTGCTTATTTTGATGAATCTTTGGCTAGTAAAATAGTTTATAAACCATAGAGAAGTTGTAATACAGTAGGTATAACACCAATATAAATAAAGAATGAGTTCATTACAGTACCTTGAAGTGGTGTTTTATTTTCTTTTGCTAACGGAGCTCACGAGATTTTCTACTTTAAGTTTTGTGTTGTGAAGTTTTCAAGTTTTGGGTAAAGATTTGATGGATTATGGAACAAGGAGTGGAAAGAGCCTAAGCTTGGGTATGCCCATGTCACCCCCAAGATAATCTAAGGACACCTAAAAGCCAAAGCTTGGGGATGCCCCGGAAGGCATCCCCTCTTTCGTCTACTTCTATCGGTAACTTTACTTGGAGCTATATTTTTATTCGCCACATTATATGTGTTTTTCTTGGAGAGTCTTGTATTATTTGAGTCTTTTCTTGTTAGTTTTTAACACAATCATCCTTTCTGTACACACCTTTTGAGAGAGCCATACATGATTTGGAATTTGTTAGAATACTCTATGTGCTTCGCTTATATCTTTTGAGTTATATAATTTTGCTCTAGTACTTCACTTATATCTTTTAGAGCACAATGGTGGATTTGTTTTATAGAAACTATTGATCTCTAATGCTTCACTTAGATTACTTTGAGAGTCTTAAATAGCATGGTAATTTGCTTAAAGTCTTAATATGATTGGTATACAAGATTAATAATAAAACTTCCTTATGAGTATGTTGAATATTATGATAAGTTTGATACTTGATAATTGTTTTGAGATATGAAGATGGTGATATTAAAGTCGTGCTAGTTGAGTAGTTGTGAATTTGAGAAATACTTGTGTTGAAGTTTGTGATTCCCGTAGCATGCACGTATGGTGAACCATTATGTGATGAAGTCGGAGCATGATTTATTTTTTTGATTGTATTCCTTATGAGTGGCGGTCGGGGACGAGCGATGGTCTTTTCCTACCAATCTATCCCCCTAGGAGCATGCGCGTAATACTTTGCTTTGATAACTTGTAGATTTTTGTAATAAGTATATGAGTTCTTTATGACTAATGTTGAGTCCATGGATTATACGCACTTTTCTCACCCTTCCACCTTTGCTAGCCTCTCCAATGCCCCGCACCTTTCGCCAGTATCATAAACCCACCATATACCTTCCTCAAAACAGCCGCCATACCTACCTATTATGGCATTTCCATAGCCATTCCGAGATATATTGCCATGCAACTTTCCACCATTCCGTTTATTATGACACACTCCATCATTGTCATATTGCTTAGCATGATCATGTAGTTGACATCGTATTTGTGACAAAGCCACCATTCATAATTCTTTCATACGTGTCACTCATGAGTCATTGCATATCCCGGTACACCGCCGGAGGCATTCATATAGAGTCATATTTTGTTCTAAGTATCGAGCTGTAATTGTTGAGTTGTAAGAAAAATAAAAGTGTGATGATCATCATTATTAGAGCATTGTCCCAGTGAGGAAAGGATGATGGAGACTATGATTCCCCCACAAGTCGGGATGAGACTCCGGACGAAAAACAAAAAAAAGAGAAAGAAAAGAGGCCATAAGAAAGAGAAAAGGCCCAAATAAAAAATGAGAGAAAAACAGAGAAGGGACAATGTTATTATCCTTTTTACCACACTTGTGCTTCAAAGTAGCACCATGATCTTCATAGTAGAGAGTCTCTCAACTAATCACTTTCATATACTAGTGGGAATCATTCATTATAGAAATTGGCTTGTATATTCTAATGATAAGCTTCCTCAAATTCCCCTAGGTCTTCATGAGCAAGCAAGTTGGATGCACACCCATTTAGTTTCTTTTTGAGCTTTCATATACTTATAGATCTAGTGCATCCGTTGCATGGCAATCCCTACTCACTCACATTGATATCTATTGATGGGAATCTCCATAGCCCGTTGATACGCCTAGTTGATGTGAGACTATCTTCTCCCTTTTTGTCTTGTCCACAACCACCACTCTATTCCACCTATAGTGCTATATCCATGGCTCACGGTCATGTATTGCGTGAAGATTGAAAAAGTTTGAGAATGTCAAATGTATGAAACAATTGCTTGGCTTGTCATTGGGGTTGTGCATGATTTAAATATTTTGTGTCGTGAAGAGCATAGCCAGACTATATGATTTTGTAGGGATAACTTTCTTTAGCCATGTTATTTTGAGAAGACATAATTGCTTTGTTAGTATGATTGAAGTATTATTATTTTTATCTCAATATGAACTTTTGTCTTGAATCTTTCGGATCTGAATATTCATACCACAATTAAAAAGAATTACATTAAAATTATGCCAAGTAGCACTCCGCATCAAAAATTCTATTTTTATCATTTACCTACTCGAGGACGAGCAGGAATTAAGCTTGGGGATGCTTGATACGTCTCCAACGTATCTATAATTTTTTATTGCTCCATGCTATATTATCTACTGTTTTGGACATTATTGGGCTTTATTATCCACTTTTATATTATTTTTGGGACTAACCTATTAACCTGAGGCCCAGTCCAGAATTGCTATTTTTGCCTGTTTTAGGGTTTCGAAGAAAAGGAATATCAAACGGAGTCCAAACGGAATGAAACCTTCGGGAACGTGATTTTCTCAACGAACAAGACCCGGGAGACTTGGACCCTATGTCAAGAAAGAAAAGAGGAGGTCACAAGGTAGGGGGCGCGCCTACCTACCCCAGGCGCGCCTGCCTATCCTAGGCGCGCCATCCACCCTCGTGGGCCCCTTGTTGCTCCACCGACGTACTCCTTCCTCCTATATATACCTACGTACCCCCAAACAATCAGATACGGAGCCAAAAACCTAATTCCACCGCCGCAAATTTCTGTATCCACGAGATCCCATCTTGGGGCCTGTTCCGGAGCTCCGCCGGAGGGGGCATCGATCATGGAGGGCTTCTACATCAACACCATAGCCCCTCCGATGAAGTGTGAGTAGTTTACCTTAGACCTACGGGTCCATAGTTAGTAGCTAGATGGCTTATTCTCTCTTTTTGGATCTCAATACAATGTTCTCCCCCTCTCTTGTGGAGAACTATTCGATGTAATCTTCTTTTTGCGGTGTGTTTGTTGAGACCGATGAATTGTGGGTTTATAATCAAGTCTATCTATGAATAATATTTGAATCTTCTCTGAATTCTTTTATGTATGATTGGTCATCTTTGCAAGTCTCTTTGAATTATCAGTTTGGTTTGGCCTACTAGATTGATCTTCCTTGCAATGGGAGAAGTGCTTAGCTTTGGGTTCAATCTTGTGGTGTCCTTTCCCAGTGACAGTAGGGGCAGAAAGGCACGTATTGTATTGTTGCCATCGAGGATAACAAGATGGGGTTTCCTTCATATTGCATGAGTCTATCCCTCTACATCATGTCATCTTGGTTAAGGCGTTACTTTGTTTTTAACTTAATACTCTAGATGCATGCTGGATAGCGGTCGATGAGTGGAGTAATAGTAGTAGATGCATTCAGGAGTTGGTCTACTTGTCTCGGACATGATGCCTATATACATGATCATACCTAGATATTCTCATAACTATGCTCAATTATGTCAATTTCTCAACAGTAATTTGTTCACCCACCGTAGAATACTTATGCTCTCGAGAGAAGCCACTAGTGAAACCTATGGCCCCCGGGTCTATGTTTATCATATTAATCTCCTACTACTTAGTTATTTCCTTTGCTATTTACATTGCCTTTATTTTACTTTGCATTTTTATCATAAAAATACCAAAAATATTATAAAAATATTATCTTATCATATCTATCAAATGTCACTCTCGTAAGTGGCCTTATAGGGACTAACAACCCCTATTTGCGTTGGTTGCGAGGATTTATTTGTTTTGTGCAGGTGTGAGGGACTCGCGCGTAGCCTCCTACTGGATTGATACCTTGGTTCTCAAAAATTGAGGGAAATACTTACACTACTTTGCTGCATCATCCCTTCCTCTTCGGGGAAAACCAACGCAGTGCTCAAGAGGTAGCACTTGATATCTTTTATAATGGACTAACCGATGCCTCCAGAGATTACCTGGATAGTTGTGCTGGTTCTGTTTTCAGGGAAAGAACACCGGATGAATCTGAAATTCTATTGAATAATATGTTGACAAATGAAAATAATTGGACACCTCCTGAACCAGCTCCTGAGCCTATTCCTAAACCAACTCCGAAGAAGAGGGGTATTCTATTTCTCAGTCCTGAAGATATGCAAGAGGCAAGGAAATCTATGAAAGAAAAAGGTATTAAAGCTGAAGATGTTAAGAATTTACCTCCTATTGAAGAAATACATGGTCTTAATTTACCGCCCATTGAAGAAACATATGATCTTAATCCTTTACCTATTGAAGAAACTCATGGTCTTGATAACCCGACACAGGTAGTAAAGGTAAATTCTCTCTATAGATATGACAAAGCTGAAATCCCATTTACTAAGTTTGCTAGCCCATGCTTAGATGAGTTTGATAAATTTATGGCTAAGCAAGAAGACTTTTATGCTTATTTTGGTAGACAATTGAAATACAATTCAAATATGCTTGAACACTTGGGTGATTATATGGCTAATGTCAAAGGTGAACTTAAACTTATTAGTAAACATGCTTCTATGGTTACCACTCAAGTAGAACAAGTACTTAAAGCTCAAAATGATTTGCTCAATGAATTGAATAGTAAGAATAATGATAACGCTGTTAGAGTTATGACTAGATGTGGTAGAATGACTCAGGAACCTTTGTATCCTGAAGGCCACCCAAAGAGAATTGAACAAGATTCTCAGAGAAATAATGTGGATACACCTAGTCCTTCTAAAAAGAAGAAAAAGAAAAATGATAGGACCTTGCATGCTTCTAGTGAACCTATTACTGAAACACCTGAGAATCCAAATGATATCTCTATTTCTGATGCTGAAACACAATCTGGTAATGAACCTGAAACTAGTGATAATGTTCATGATGATGCTCAACCTAGTAATAATAATGATATAGAAATTGAACCTGCTATTGATCTTGATAACCCACAATCAAAGAATCAACATTGTGATAAGAAAGACTTTGTTGCTAGGAAACACAGTAAAGAAAGAGAACCATGGGTTCAGAAACCCATGCCTTTTCCTCCCAAACCATCCAAGAAAAAGGATGATGAGGATTTTGAGCGCTTTGCTGAAATGATTAGACCTATCTTTTTGCGTATGCGATTGACTGATATGCTCAAAATGAATCCTTATGCTAAGTATATGAAATATATTGTTACTAATAAAAGAAAGATACCGGAAGCTGAAATTTCCACCATGCTTGCCAATTATACTTTTAAAGGTGGAATACCAAAGAAACTTGGATATCCCGGTGTACCAACTATACCATGCTCCATTAAAAGAAACTATGTTAAAACTGCTTTATGTGATCTTGGTGCTCGTGTTAGTGTTATGCCTCTCTCTTTATATCGTAGACTTGATTTAAATAAGTTGACCCCTACTGAAATATCTTTGCAAATGGCTGATAAATCAACTGCTATACCTATCGGTATTTGTGAGGATGTGCCTGTTGTAGTTGCAAACATTACTATTTTAACAGACTTTTTTATTCTTGATATTCCCAAGGACGATAGTATGTCTATTATTCTTGGAAGACCCTTTTTGAATACTACAGGGGCTATTATTAATTTCACTAAAGGCAATGTCACTTTTCATGTTAATGGTAATGAGCATACGGTACACTTTCCAAGGAAACAACCTCAAGTTCATAATATCAACTCTATTGGAAAAATTCCATCGATTATATTTGGAGGTTCTGAATTTCCTCTTCATACTGTCAAGACGAAATATGATATTCTTATTATTGGAGATGTGCATATCCCCGTTGAGGTAACATAGTGTTATTCGAAATTTCTCCGGTTCCTAGTTATTCGGAATGAGTTCGTTAACAAGACTTGATAAACCTTGTTAGTGGATTCCTTTTGATGATCATGCGATGGATGAAACTAGAAGGCACAACCTGATGTACCCTCATTTTACTTTCTGTTATTTTATTTAATAAAATAAATATAAATATTTTCCCGTCTGTTATCTGATTATCCGTGCAATATAAAAATACCCCGAAAATAAAAGTTCTCCGAATGCCCTAAAATTTGAATATGATTTTTTCTAGAATATTTGAGAATATTTGGCACTGAGAACACAGCAGGGGGGTCATCCACCTGGCCACGAGGGTGGAGGGCGCGCCCTACCCCCCTGGGCGCGCCCCCCTGCCTCGTGGGCCCACGGTGGCCCTCCTCCACTTATACTTTCATCCAAACACTCCTTCTTCCTCCCACAAACACGAATATCCAGTTCATACCCGAGTCCAAGCTCGTTTTGCTGCCATTTTCGATCTCCTTGCTCAAAGCACCTCTCACAAAACTTCTTGGGGAGATTGTTCCTTGGTATGTGACTCCTCCATTGGTCCAATTAGTTTTTGTTCTAGTGCTTTATTCATTGCAAATTTGTGCTGCTTAGGTGACCCTGTTCTTGAGCTTGCATGTCAAATTTATATGGTCAAAAGTAGTTTTGATGCATGATATAGGCCCTAGACACTTGTAGGAGTAGTTGCTATCAATATTACTGAGTTTGGTTTACTTTTATTTTGAAGTTAATAAAAATTTCAGAATTTTTTAGAAAATGATGAAGAGACTGTTGAGCAGCTCATCGAGCCGAAGCTCGAAGGAAAAGGCACCGAAACCTAAGTATAATATGCCTCGCACCGTGGAAGTTCGGTCGTGTGAATCGCCTTCCGATGATTTCTTGAGAGCAGCCGGGATTTATGAAGACTTTCATGAATTGGCTAAGAATGCAGGCCTCACTGTTTTCCTCCACGACCAACGCGATCAGTATCTCTTACTCACAAATATCTTTGTGCAAAACTTTCATTTCCATTGTAGGAGCTCACCACCTACGGTGGAATTTCATTTATATGATGAGCATAAGGATATGTCACTTTATGATTTTTGTCGGGTTTGTTTAGACCCTTTCGAGGGAAACACAGAGGAACCACATCACGAGGATGTGGATGGGTTTATTGATACTATCACTGTAGGGGAAACAAGGAAGGTTTCTGATGCACGAATCACTAGCATACATTTTCCTGTTTTACGCTATTTTGCATTATTTGCTAGTCGTTGTTTAATTGACTGCGGAAACTGTGGAAACCTTAGTGTCCCTAATATTATTATTTTTCTCCATGGTTTATACGGTGATAACTCTGTTAGTATGGGCGGCATTATTGCTAAACGGTTAAGTCTGAACCGTACAAAGTACCCCGTCTTTGGAGGCATCTATGCTTCATGCCTAGCTGCACATTTTAAATACCTATTAGGCATTATGAGAAGGAAGAAAAAGTGCTACCTCGTGTTTATTTGGATTATAAAAGTATGGTGGCACATGATTTTATTGTTAAGAATAGGGAAGGAGAGCTTAAATACAAATTGTTCTTTGATAAACATCATCCTGAGACTATTACCCTGCCTGCTCCTTCTTTGTTTGATTTATCTGCAAGCCTGTACCTTGTTCCGTTAAAGGCTATTCATGCCTACCGAAACCCTGCAACAGCCATGGAGCCAGAGTCGGAACCACAAGTTGATCCCCCATGAGAGTCTAATTACATTTGGGATCCGGAGATGATTGCCAACCAGTGGCAATCGGAGCCTTCTTCATCACAGTACGACCCCAACTATTACTATGGATATCAGCCAGGCCAACCGTGGCCATAGACCAACTTAGGCCAAAAGCCTAAGCTTGGGGGAGTACGTATTTCCCACCGACAATACATTTATGTTCACACACTCATTGATAGATGTCGGTGCTCATACTTTTTCATTGTACCATCCATGCTACTTTATTTCCTTTTTATGCTTTCTTCTTGTGTTTTTAATAAACCTTAAGAAAAAAATTAGTTGTAGCTTTTAATTAGTTTACTTTCCATGCTTGTAGTAGTAACTAAAAAGAAAACCCAAAAATATTTCTTGTTCTTATTTTGCTTGTTGGGAGCTTTCTCATGTAAATAAGTTTTATTTCTTTTTCTTTTCTTTGGGGGTCGATAGGAGAGGACCATAATTAAATTGTTGAAGTGGCTCTCATATGCATTATTGTTGATCTGACAAAAGAGCCCATATTGCCTTGTCTTCTCCTGTTTATTGAATGCTTGCAAATTCCAGCTTAGTCCAATGCACGAGCATTATTATTATTATTCACATCGCTCGGTCGTGCAAGTGAAAGGCAATTATGACGATATATGACGGACTGACTGAGATGAGAAAAGCTGGTATGAACTCGACCTCTTTTGTTTTTGTAAATATGATTAGTTCATCGTTCCTGATTGAGCCTATTATGAATAAACATGTTTGCAATGACAACTAGAGATCATAGTTTCTTGTGCCATGCTTGATTAGCTATGAGTTATAATGGTTTACCTTGCGTGCCAACATGCTATTAAAATGGTTGTGATGTGGTATGATAGGGCGGTATCCTCCTCTGAATGACTTAAGTGACTTGACTCGGCACATGTTCACGCATGTAGTTGAAACAAAATCAACATAGCCTTCATGATATTTATGTTCATGGTGGATTATATCCTACTCATGCTTGCATTCAGTGTTGATTAATTTTAATGCATGTTCATGACTGTTGTTGCTCCCTAGCTGGTTGCTTCCCAGTCTTTTGCTAGCCTTCACCTGTACTAAGTGGGAATACTGCTTGTGCATCCAATCCCATAAACCCCAAAGTTATTCCACATGAGTCCACTATACCTTCCTATATGCGGTATCTACCTCCCGTTCCAAGTAAATTTGTATGTGCCAAACTCTAAACCTTCAAATAATCATCATGTTTTGTATGCTCGAATAGCTCAAGTATCAACTAGAGCTGTCTGTATCTTCCATGTTAGGCGGGTTATTCTCAAGAGGAGTGGACTCCGCTCCTCACTCACAAGAAAGTGGCTGGTCACCGGGATGCCCAATCCCATTCTTTATGCAAACTAAATCAAAATAATTGTAAAACAAAACTCCCCTGTGACTGTAGTTAGTTGGAGGCACTCGTTGTTTCGAGCAAGCCATGGATTGATGCTTGTTTGTGGAGGGGGAGTATAAACTTTACCATTCTGTTTGGGAACCGCCTTAATGTGTGTAGCATGGAAGATATCGCCATCTCTTGGTTGTTATGTTGACAATGAAAGTATACCGCTCAAAATATTATTCACCTCTATTTCAAAACCGAGCTCTGGCACCTCTACAAATCCATGCTCCCCTCTGCGAAGGGCCTATCTATTTACTTTCATGTTGAGTCATCACCCTCTTATTAAAAAGCACCAGTTGGAGAGCACCGCTGTCATTTGCATTCATTACTGTTAGTCTACATTGAGTATGATTTTACTGGATCTCTTTTACCATGAATTACAATGTCTAGTCAGTCCTTGGTCTTTAAAGGTGCTCTACATTTACGTTTTGCAGTCTCAGAAAGGGCTAGCGAGATACCATCTTGTTATATCATATTATGATTGTTTTGAGAAAGTGTTGTCATTCGAGATTTATTATTATTGCTCACTAGTTATTATGCTATTGATATGAGTAAACTTGGGACCTAAGCGTTATTGCGAATGTGGTTAGTTATAATCTTTGCTGAAAACTTGAATGCTGGCTTTACATATTTACAACAACAAGAGCAAACAGAGTTTGTAAAAGTTTTTCTTTATCACTTCCAGTTTATCAACTGAATTGCTTGAGGACAAGCAAAGGTTTAAGCTTGGGGGAGTTGATACGTTTCCGTCGTATCTACTTTTCCAAACACTTTTGCCCTTATTTTGGACTCTAACCTGCATGATTTGAATGGAACAAACTCGGACTGACGCTGTTTTCAGCAGAATTACCATGGTGTTATTTATGTGTAGAAACAAACGTTCTCGGAATGACCTGAAACTTCACGGAGCAACTTTTTGGAATATATAAAAAAATACCTGCAAAAGATGAAGGCCAGGGGGCCCACCACCTGTCCACGAGGGTGGGGGCGCGCCCCCTACCTCGTGGGCCCCCTGGAGCTCCTCCGACTCCAACTCCAACTCTATATATTGTGTTTCGGGGAGAAAAAAACCAGAGAGAAAGATTCATCACGTTTTACGATATGGAGCCGCCGCCAAGCCCTAAAACCTCTTGGGAGGGCTGATCTGGAGTTCGTTCGGGGCTCCGGAAAGGGGGATTCGTCGCCGTCGTCATCATTAACCATCCTCCATCACCAATTTCATGATGCTCACCGCCGTGCGTGAGTAATTCTATCGTAGGCTTGCTGGACGGTGATGGGTTGGATGAGATTTATCATGTAACAATAGCAACGGGAAAGTAAATAAGCGTAAACCAGTATATGGAAAGCTCGTAGGCAATGGATCGGTGATGGAGAATTATGCCGGATGCGGTTCATCATGTAACAGTCATAACCTAGGGTGACACAGAACTAGCTCCAGTTCATCAATGTAATGTAGGCATGTATTCCGAATATAGTCATACGTGCTTATGGAAAAGAACTTGCATGACATCTTTTATCCTACCCTCCCGTGGCAGCGGGGTCCTTACGGAAACTAAGGGATATTAAGGCCTCCTTTTAATAAAATACCGGAACAAAGAATTGACACATAGTGAATACATGAACTCCTCAAACTACGGTCATCACCGGTAAGTATCCCGATTATTGTCACTTCGGGGTTAACGGATCATAACACATAAAAGGTGACTATAGACTTGCAAGATAGGATCAAGAACACTCATATATTGATGAAAACACAATAGGTTCAGATCTGAAATCATGGCACTCGGGCCCTAGTGACAAGCATTAAGCATAGCAAAGTCATAGCAACATCAATCTCAGAACATAGTGGATACTAGGGATCAAACCCTAACAAAACTAACTCGATTACATGATAAATCTCATCCAACCCATCACCGTCCAGCAAGCCTATGATAGAATTACTCACGCACGGCGGTGAGCATCATGAAATTGGTGATGGAGGATGGTTGATGATGATGACGGCGACGAATCCCCCTCTCTGGAGCCCCGAACAGACTCTAGATCAGCCCTCCCGAGAGGTTCTAGGGCTTGGCGGCGGCTCCGTATCGTAAAACGCGATGATTTCTTCTCTCCTATTTTTTTCTCCCCGAAAGCAGTTATATAGAGTTGGAGTTGGAGTCGGGAGGTCTCCAGGGGGGCCCACGAGGTAGGGGGCACGCCCTAGGGGGGTGCACCCCCCACCCTCGTGAGAAGGGCGTGGGCCCCCTGGTCTTCATCTTTGGCGAGGGTTTTTTATTATTTATTGTAAGATATTCCGTGGAGTTTCAGGTCATTCCGAGAACTTTTGTTTTCTGCACATAAAACAACATCATGGCAATTCTGCTAAAAATAGCGTCAGTCCAGGTTAGTTCCATTCAAATCATACAAGTTAGAGTCCAAAACAAGGGCAAAAGTGTTTGGAAAAGTAGATACGATGGAGATGTATCACAGTACGGTGCTACAGTACTCCACGAAACATGAACCATATGAAGCATGATTAGTGTTAAGCAGGGTGTATGAAGGGTGCACGGTATGGGAGCAAAAGTTCCCTTCTCGACCCACTTTTGGGTGTTTGGCAGAGTGCATGAAGGGTGCATGAGTCCACACTAGTAGGTTAACACAAATACACGAAGAGGAAACAACTACTCCGTCTAGGTGTGTAAGTCATCTTACGTTGTGCACTGCGACCAAGGCGGAGAGGAAAACGAGAAAACTTAATGTCTTTTTGCTAATTAATAGCATTGCATGCAATGAACTAACCACTACATGTCATGTTTATTAGTCTCAAGTCATTGAAAGCCTGCACGGCCCACGTCTCTATTGGAAATATGCCCTAGAGGCAATAATAAAAGCATTATTATTATATTTCCTTATTCATGATAATTGTCTTTATTCATGCTATAATTGTGTTATCCGGAAATCGTAATACACGTGTGAATAATAGACACCAACATGTCCCTAGTAAGCCTCTAGGTGACTAGCTCGTAGATCAACAGATAATCATGGTTTCCTGACTATGGACATTGGATGTCATTGATAACGAGATCACATCATTAGGAGAATGATGTGATGGACAAGACCCAATCCTAAACATAACACAAGATTGTATAGTTCGTTTGCTAGAGTTTTCCAATGTCAAGTATCTTTTCCTTAGACCATGAGATCGTGTAACTCCCGGATACCGTAGGAGTGCTTTGGGTGTACCAAACGTCACAACGTAACTGGGTGACTATAAAGGTATACTAGGGTATCTCCGAAAGTGTCTGTTGGGTTGACACAGATCAAGACTGGGATTTGTCACTCCGTATGACGGAGAGGTATCACTGGGCCCACTCGGTAATACATCATCATTATGAGCTCAAAGTGACCAAGTGTCTGGTCATGGGATCATGAATTACGGTACGAGTAAAGTGACTTGCCGGTAACGAGATTGAACAAGGTATTGGGATACCGACGATCGAATCTCGGGCAAGTAGCATATCGATTGACAAAGGGAATTGTATATGGGGTTGCTTGAATCCTCGACATCGTGGTTCATCCGATGAGATCATCGAGGAGCATGTGGGAGCCAACATGGGTATCTAGATCCCGCTGTTGGTTATTGACCGGAGAGCGATCTCGGTCATGTCTACATGTCTCCCGAACCCGTAGGGTCTACACACTTAAGGTTCGGTGACGCTAGGGTTGTAGGGATATGTATATGCAGTAACCCGAATGTTGTTCGGAGTCCCGGATGAGATCTCGGACGTCACGAGGAGTTCCGGAATGGTCTGGAGGTAAAGAATTATATATAGGAAGTGCTATTTCGGCCGTCGGGACAAGTTTCGGGGTCACCGGTATTGTACCGGGACCACCGGAAGGGTCCCGGGGGTCCACCGGGTGGGGCCACCTGCCCCGGGGGGCCACATGGGCTGTAGGGGTGTGCGCCTTGGCCTATATGGGCCAAGGGCACCAGCCCCAAGAGGCCCATGCGCCAGGAGATCAAGAAAGGAAGAGTCCTAAAGGGGGAAGGCACCTCCTAGGTGCCTTGGGGAGGAGGGATTCCTCCCTTGGCCGCCGCCCCCCTAGGAGATTGCATCTCCTAGGGCCGGCGCCCCCCCTAGGCTCCCTATATATAGTGGGGGAAGGAGGGCCTCTCACACCACGCCTTTGGTGCCTCCCTCTCCCTCTCCAACACATCCTCCTCCTCCATAGAGCTTGGCGAAGCCCTGCCGGAGTACTGCAGCTCCATCACCACCACGCCGTTGTGCTGCTGCTGGAGCCATCTTCCTCAACCTCTTCTCCCCCTTGCTGGATCAAGAAGGAGGAGACGTTACGCTGACCGTACGTGTGTTGAACGCGGAGGTGCCGTCCGTTCGGCGCTAGGATCTCCGGTGATTTGGATCACGTCGAGTACGCCTTCCTTATCCCCGTTCTTTGAACGCTTCCGCGCGTGATCTACAAAGGTATGTAGATGCAATCCGATCACTCATTGCTAGATGAACTCCTAGATGGATCTTGGTGAAACTGTAGGAAATTTTTTGTTTTCTGCAACGTTCCCCAACAGTCTCTTATTGGTTGATATGTCATAAAACAAGAAACGAGGAGGGAGTTAATGTACCGTGCCTAAGTGTTTTGGGATTATTTGGTTTTCGTAAGGTCACTTACACACTATATTGAGATGAGAATGCAACCAAACACACCCACACGCTTTGTGCTACAGTGACTGATCTGCACCATCTGAGTTTGATCCAACGATCATGAGACATGGACATGCCCATGCAGAGGGTGCCTAAACACCACCGAAGTCCCTCTGCTTCTCGAGGCGCACGACATTGGTGATGCAGGGGGCGAAACGGCTGAAAGGCAATGCAATCTATGGGAAGGCAGAGGGAGCCAGCCGAGGAGCGGGGAATCATTTGGTTTTCACCATGGTAAAACACCAGTCGACGACTTCTCACATCAGGGAGCAGTGGGTTTTACAGGCGGAGTCATCATGACTAATTGCTGCCGCACCTGCTCCCGTCAATCAAAAAATTAAAAATCAAGTCGTGCCTACTCCCGTCAATCAAAAAATTAAAAATCCTGCCGCACTCAAACACCAGAGCAACGCCGCGGTGGATGTTTAAATTTACCTGCCAGCAAGTAGATAAAAAAAGGGGTGAAAAAACAAATGTGGCGGCGGCCTAGCTAATCGGCCAAACTAGCCCAACTAGCTAGCCACCGTGCTTCACTAATGTACTCGGCGGTAAAGGTGGTCTTTCGTGATTTGACGACTCATTTATTTACTTGCTTCGACGAAAACACGCGGTAGGGCGTCCCACGTCAGGAAGAATATATGCGTGCACCACCCGGGAGGAACCCCGAAACCTCGCGGTAGGGTGTGCCATGTCTCGGCACGGAGGAAAAATGTGCGTGTAAAAATTTACTATATCAGACGTAGTACCTATGGTTCGACCTCGGGACCCAGCCAGTCGGTCAAAAACACCCCACTAGCCACACAGCTTCATCATGCTAACATGGCACGGAGGATAGGTGTGGTTAGCTTCGTCTCGACCAGCCAACGTCTCTTGTTCTAGGCGATTCTTCTATTTTCCAAGCTTTTTTTAGTTGTAAAAACACCACGGCAAGCTAGTGCCGGTCTTCGTGTGTGCCCATGCAAAGGTTAGACATTGGAGAGAAGAGAGAGATCACAGACCTGGGACCCACCAGTAACTGAGTCAACGGTCATGCACGTGTAGACGAGGCACTCCCTCTACTCTACTCAACGTAATACCGTATAAAATCAAGTTATGGGACAAAGCCAACAACCGTTGTTGTTACAGGCTATCGACTTACACTTTGTAGTCCAGGTTGCCAATTCGAATCTCGTCTTTCAGATTTGTTAGTTTTAGGTCCAAATTTGATTAATGACAAGTGGGACCCCCGTGTGTTGTTCCGATATTTCAGTGTAGGATGGTTTTTTTGAACAAACACTTTGCGTGGTTACACAAGTAACGGCAAAAGTTACACGTATTTTGCAAGTTTACGAACAGAAATGACAGCGGCATAGAATATCACATCCACCCCGCAGCTTAGATGCTATGGTGATATGAGTTTTTACACCGTTGGAAGCGAGATCCAATGGCTTGGGAGTAGTCTTTGTAATTATGCGCAATTTCCAAACTCTCCAAAGGTTTTTTTGCAAATAAAACATTCGGGCCTCGTGTGTGCCGCTGCATCTTGGATCCAATAGCTCCCCGTTGCTCATATTAGGTGCTCCCCGTAGCTTAATTACCCGCTACGGTGATATGAGCATCTGGGTTGTATGATCAGTGATCAGATGGCACATGCGTCGTACTTGTACTTTCTGCGCAATTCCCAAAATCTCTCAGCCGTATATTGCAAAAACATTCAAACCTCCTACTGTGGGCCGTTAGATCTCCATGAACTCGTATCACCATAGAATCTACGGTGCGGGAGCACCTCATATTCTCCCATGCAAGAAAACATAAGGTGCTCTCGCAGCTTGGATGCTACAGTGATACAAGCTTTGAGGTCGTTTGATATGAGATCCAATGGCATCTGAGCAGTCTTTGTGCTTGTAAGCAGTGGCCGAACTCTTTGGGGGCTTTTCTGCAAAAAACCATTCGAACCACCGAGGAGGCGTTGGGTCACAAATCCAATGACTCCGAAGAGCTTGTATCACCAAAGCATCTAAGGTGTGGTAGCACATGATATTCTTACATACAGGAGAATATGATGTCCTCCTTCATCTTAGATGCTATGGTGATACGAGCTTCGAGGTTGTTGGATATGGGATCCAAGGGCATCTGAGTAGTTTTTGTACAAATTGTGTGCAATTCTCAAACTCATCAAGGTTTCCTGTAAAAATATTTAAGACATCATGTGAGCTGCTATATCTCAGATCTACAAGCTCCAAGCAACTCGTATCGGCATATAGCATCTAAGGTATGGGGCACATGATATTCTCCCGGGGAGGAGGGGTGGGGGTGCACAACCAATCGGTGGTTGGGAGGGTGGGGACAAATATAATCTAAACAACCCTAAACAGAGCTTCACAATTTTATCTAAGGTCGAGGGGGTGACCCCCGACAATCATAGCTCCGCCTAATTAAACACAACATTTGCATGTACTGTAATACTAGACTTAATATTCATGTTTCAGTTTCATGTTCGTTTTAAATATTGAATTGAGGACCATGCATGTCTTACATTTTACTCCCTTCGTTCCTAAATATTAGTCTTTTTAGAGATTTCAAGTGGACTGGCACATACGGATGTATATAGACATATTTTAGAGTGTAGATTCACTCATTTTGCTCCGTATGTAGTCGCTTGTTGAAATCTCTAAAAGACTAATATTTAGGAACAGAAGGAGTATTTTCGAATTCGTGTCATACATGCATGGCTTGGAAAAATAGATGCACTATACTTACTGGATTGTTGTTGTGTTCGTGTGTGGGTGTCTGTGTGTGTGTGGGGGGGTCATATGCTTGATACATACAAAGTTTTCTCACCTCCATATTGTTCATCTTTTAAATTTGAATTTGCATTGAAAAACTTAGCAGGGATACCATGAAATGTGAAATCCACGTTGAGATCACTATATCACAAACTCACTCTAATTCAACAACTCGTCATAAATCAATTACCACGTTGAGATTAGTATTTGCAAGGAAAATACGGGCATTGTAATACACATATATTCGTTCGGCAGCTTAAAAGGTTCCTTTCGTATTCTCGAATGGTAGGACTCAGTGGCGTACCAGCCAAACCTTGGCTCGTGTTGATCCTAAAAAAAATAAAAAACCGGGCTCGTGTCCTTCTGGTGGCATGCGTGGTACGCACATTAGGCAACCCCAACCTGTCGAGCCTCCGCGTTTCGAGTCGAAATATCTGGCGGCCAGAATTCCAGCCCTAGGAAATTCCCCTCATGTCCCCGGTCCATAATGACTACCGATGAACAATGGAGGGATGCTTTAGTAACTAGACAACGTTGTGTTAAAAAAAAGTAACTAGACAATGTTACCTACCGTGCCGAGCACGGTTCAATTCCCTCGGTCGCCGCTCGCCAAGGTCACCCGTGAACTGCATTACCTAGTACTACTACTACTACTACTACTACACCAGGATGAGCATAGTATTGAGCCCGTTTGTTCGTGCCTAGTACTTGAGTTAATATATCAGGCAATGCACTGGTACGGAGGGATTATCCTTTTGCTCTGCATATATAACTTTTCTGAAGTCTAACTAAGCAAAATGTTTGATCAAATCCTTTCTTAAGAAATACAACAGGACAGATGAATGGCATGCAAATTTATTGTATGATGCAGGTTATGATATTGTTTCGAATCCTGGATCTTAAATTTCAGAAAATCCAAAAGTGACCATAAATTCTTGAAACTGAGCATGGTCACGTGATATGGCACAAATTTTCCTTCAATTTGAGACAAGCTACTTATGACAAGCTGCACAAATGAAGAGCCAAGGTATTTTGGAACAAAGACCTGTCACGTTAAGGCGAACGCTTTCACTATTGAAACCGTGGGCGTTTACGTGCCGCCACGAGTCCCGCTTCTCATCGGCAGGTGCCGTCCGAGCAAGCGTGTGAGTCGACAGGAGGCGTGCAAGCAGACCGCTGCGTCGGCTGACAGGGAGGTGTGCAAGCAGACCGTTGTGCAGGCTTACCGGGAGGCGAGCCCTTTTACCAGGCTCCGCCGCCCACCTTCGTCCCAACTGCTCCCACTTTTAATGTTGTCGGCGCCGTAGTGTAAAATCAACCCCGCACTACCTAATATCGCTACAATCTTCTCTTTTCCTCTTCGATTCTCCTGTCTTCTACCTCCAACCAGCCTGACCTAAACGTACGCCATGCCACATCATGATGGTCTGCCCTTAGTCTTCTAGTTTCCTGAGGATGACACCCAGCCGGAGTCTCAAGAACATAAGGTGCTTTGGGACGAGCTTGAACTGGCCTTGCGGGAAGGCATGCTCCCGTTCCAGCTCCTGTCGCCCCGACTGCGCCAGCGCCCATTGTCGGTGTCAAAACCAGCGGATCTCGGGTAGGGGGTCCCAAACTGTGCGTCTAAGGCAGATGGTAACAGGAGACGGGGGACACAATGTTTACCCAGGTTCGGGCCCTCTCAAGGGAGGTAATACCCTACTTCCTGCTTGATTGATCTTGACGATATGAGTATTACAAGCGTTGATCTACCACGAGATCGTAGAGGCTAAACCCTAGAAGCTAGCCTATGATTATGATTGTTGTTATCCTACGGACTAAACCCTCCGGTTTATATAGCATCGGAGGGGGCTAGGGTTACACAGAGTCGGTTACAAGGGAGGAGATCTACATATCCAAATTGCCAAGCTTGCCTTCCATGCAAAGGAGAGTCCCACCCGGACACGGGACGAAGTCTTCAATCTTGTATCTTCATAATCCAACAGTCCGGTCGAAGGATATAGTCTGGCTGTCCGAGGACCCCCTAATCCAGGACTCCCTCAGTAGCCCCTGAACCAGGCTTCAATGATGATGAGTCCAGCGCGTAGATTGTCTTCGGCATTGCAAGGCGGGTTCCTTCTCTGAATACTCCATAGAAGATTTTGAACACAAGGATTGTGTCTGGCTCTGCAAAACAAATTCCACATACCACCATAGACAGTATATTATTCCACAAATCCAATCTGCTGACAACTTTTCATAACGTGACGTCCTGCCGTGGCCTGGTCATTACGAACTGTTTTTCCCTGCCTACCATTGCACGTGTTGCGAGGCGATTTTATTGGCACGTCTTGTCGAAGCAGAGATCGTGCTCCCCTTATCATGGGAGTCTCATCAATACGGGCGTTGGTAACCCAATCGTGCTTGTTAATATGACTCCTCGATTTTAGGCAAGTTCCAAACGGGCACGCGGAGGACGCTTGATATTCGCCCTATTTATAAAGGGGCCAAGGCCTGTCCTTTTCTTCTCACGCTCAATCCTTCCCTTCCCCCACCCCGAGTTCCAACAGCCAAGGCTCAGGCTAAGCGTCGGACCCTCAACCATGTCCGGATCCAACCTTCAAGGCCGGTGGATGGCCTCCTCTGTCACAGAGGGGGACATCAAGAAGCTGAGGGAAGCCAGGTATCTGACCGCCGAAATCTCGCACAGGCTGCCTGCTCAAGGGCAGGTCATCCCCACTCCTGAACCCAACGAGAGCGTCATATTTGTTTCCCACTTCCTCCGAGGGCTAGGCTTTAGTATTGATCCCTCTGTTAGAGGGCTTATGTTCTATTACGGGCTCGATTTCCACGATCTAGCCCCAGATTCCATCCTTCACATCTCGTCGTTTATCGTCGTGTGTGAGGCCTTTCCTCCGTGTCACCCCACACTTTGGCTTATGGCTCAAGACCTTCAATGTGAAGCCGAAGATGATCGATGGGCGACACGCAGAATGCGGAGGTGCCATAATAAGCAAAGGCGCCGATGCTCCATGGCCAAAGGGTTCCTTCCCGGAGGTGTCCAACTTATGGCAGCGGGAGTGGTTTTACATCACAGCTCCCCGAAGTACTAAGTGGGTAGCTACCCCTGCCTTCCGTTCGGCCCCCCGCCATAACTGTCGTCATGGGTCAACAATGGGCTGGACTGGGGGCCAGTTAATGACGTGCCGACATTGCAAAGTCGCATCCGAGATCTCCTCAAGAGGGATGTCAGTCTCGTCAAGGTGATGCAAGTTATGCTAGTTCGTCGGGTCCTGCCATGCCAACGTCGATCTCTCCGTATGTGGGAGTTCAACCCGGAAGGACCGCGAACTATTCAACAATTCTTCGGCATGACGCTCGAAGGAATGTATGGATTGTTCTTCGGATCACGAATAAAGTGTCCGGATACCACTGAGGATGTGGGTCTAAACTGCAATCGTCCAGATACCCATGTAAGTCATTCTGCGGCCGAACACATCGTCTTTTCATTTGTCATAACATCATTCTGAAAAATTGCTCTTGGCCAGGACTGGATAAGAAAGGCGAAGATGATCAGGTGTTCGGGCCCCCTTCCCGAAGGCTCACCGGATCCTGTACTAGCCAGGATGCTTGAGCACGCACTTTATCAAGTGCCATCAGGGGAAGATAGAGGGAGGAATAAAGAAGCCGAAAGCGGACCTCACGTATTACTCATCCAAACCGGGGGAATTAGTATCTCCGTGAAGGAGGATGATCAGGGAGAAGAATCTAGAATCCCCTCTCCCCAAGGAAGGAAAAGGACTGCCTCTGAAGACTTGGAAACGAAAGTTTCCAAACGAGGGAAGAAACCTTCGCCAGGGGCCCTGCCCCGGAGGGCGTCCTTACCGCACAGTGACCGCAAGGGGGCCAGCCTTCCACCGAGCTGTAAGTGAATCAAGACTACTTTTGGTAAATATATCCTGCTTTATCTCTGAGGACAATAACCGAGACATATATATTGTAGTCCGGCTCGTAGCCCTTCTCAACAGAGTTCGTCTTCAGGGGATCTTCTTCCGGAGATGATGGAGAGCGAAACGCCTCCCCCTGTCTCCCCGCCTCCTGGGGCAGACGACCCTGAGGTTTCATCACGGAGGATTTCTCCTGACCCGCCGAGGCTAGAAGGTAACCCTTCGGCCACCCGAAGTTCGGAGCATTCGTCTCCTAAGGAGAGCAACAGGAAGAGTCCGGGACTGTCCGGTGCACAACCGGACGCACTGATGGGTCTTTTGGAGCTAGCGGCTATCTCAGAGGCGCATCGTACTTTAATGGGTACGGTGGTTGAGAGGATTTCATCCGCCAAAAGTGAGTTGCATGAAGCTTTTATGAGTCTGCTAAGAGGCTTTGAGGTATGCAAAGTAATATATAAAAATTTTGACGGTACCGCACATGCTAGGTGTGCTCTATACAGATAGTAGCCCCTAAGACTCTGGTTGCTATCCCGAGGCGGCACACAGAGGATCATAGTCCCAGGTAATGATCGCACTGCTTCCATGTGTAGGCGGCTGACGGTCCGGTGGCTGGCCGGACTGCTGAGTTTGCCGAACTGAGGCGGTAACTTGATACGACAGATGCCGACATCGTGCTTGTGAACAAGCGGCTTGACGAGGCATAGGGTATGTATTCTCCGGTGGTCAATAGATATTAAGAGAAGCATGATGCTAGTATCTATAACATGTTGTGACTGCAGATGGAGCTGCCGCCGTGGAGACCCCTCGGGCGGAGCTTGCCCGAGCCAAGGAACAAGCCAGGATAAGTGATGCGGCCGCCCTAAAGGCGGCCGAAGAATTAAGAGCTGAACAGGCTGCTCATCGCCAGAGCGAAGATAAAGTAGCCAAGATGGCTACTGAGCTGAAGGATGCCGCCGACTAGTATGAGCTTCTTGAAAAGTAAAGCCAAGAGAAAGCGGAGGACCTGAAGAAAGCCATGGTAGCAGCCAAGGAAACCCGCTCTGAATCAGAGCGGCAAAGGAGGAGCTCCGTCAGGCCAGAGATATCATGGCTGGGAAGCCCTTTTTGTTGCGGACGAAGTTCAGAGATCCGAAGTATGCCCCTCTGGATCAATTATGGAGTGCTTCAGACGCGTATTCGGACCTGGCAATGAGTGCTGCTGATGCGACTGAGTTTTTCAAAGATCAAAAAGATCACGAAGTGGAAAGGTTGTTCTGGTCGCAGTTCAGTGCTCCAACGCGTCCGCTGCTGTTAAATGAGCAAATGACCGAGTGGGTTGAGCTCCATAGGTTGTCCGGGCTTGCCATGAGGTCTGTCGTGGATCATATTTGGACGGAAGGACCAAGGCCGAATAGTTATTTTGGTTTAGTGCAATGATTCCTTGGTGCTGTGCCGCATATCGACGCTATAAAGAGGTCTACATGCATAGAGGGTGCGCGGATGGCTCTTGCCCGTGTTAAGACATACTGGGCAGAGATGGATGCCACCGCTATTGCAACCCGGGGTCCGGCCGTAGGCCAGGTCTCGGTCGAGCACTATTTTGAAGAAGTCCTAGAAGGCGCTCGTTTAATAGAGGCTCAGTGCTCGAAGAGTATCATGTTCGAGTGGCATGTATCCCAATTGTAAAAACAATGCTATTTGGCTTATAAAGGCTGTGTTTATACTTTTGCCTGAAAGTATTATGATACCTCCTGTGCGGCCATTTATGTATGTATATAACCTGAAAGTTTGCAGTCGTCGGCTTCAGCCCCCACGCATATAATGCGGGGGTGTTCGGAAAAGCGCGTATTCACACTAGATCCAACGTCTTGGTCCATTTAAGGAGGTGATAGCGCGGCAAACAAGGCAATCAGGCTATATTGCTTTAACACTTTCACTTAGCCATAGGAGTTTGACAGTGGGACTACTATATAGCCCCTGGTACTTCCACGCTTATCCGAATACGGTGCGCGTACATACATGACCGGGAAACCGGTCCTTCGTTAATGCGGAGGAATCGCGAAGATTCCGCTGAGTCCTCGAGTGGTTGACCAGTCTCGCGCTTTATCATGACAGTCAGTTTTCGGCTTTCTCTACTGAGGTGCTCATCCGGATGAACCAGGGCACAATCGCAGTAGTTCTCCCAGTGCCGCCTTAGCCGATAGAGGGGAACGTAAGGTAGCAAAACACGGGAGCCGGGCAAACCCAACATTTGACCAAAGACATGATTCGGAGCTGATGCATATAAGGCCAAACTCGTGACGCCGAACACTCCCTAAGGTATTCGGTCTTTATAACATATATGTCGTGCCGAATAATGCCCTTAATAATAAACTCCGAGTGTCTAGGTACGTGCAATATTCTGACGTGGCGAAATGCCAATAACGTCAGCATCCTTCTCGGTTGTACTGAGTAACCGGGGGATGTGAACAACAAGAGACAGTAAAAAAGGTTTACGCAGGATCTTAATCTGAAAAGAAACCTTTGAGCGGGTCCCTGCTGCATGTCTGCGCATGTGTCTCCGTTGTGCCGTGTCCTGGACGGGTGTAGCACGATTGTCATCTGTAAAAGAGAAGAACTTGTGCTTCAAAGTAGCACCATGATCTTCATGATAGAGAGTCTCCTATGTTATCACTTTCTTATACTAGTGGGAATTTTACATTATAGAACTTGGCTTGTATATTCCAATGATGGGCTTCCTCAAAATGCCCTAGGTCTTCGTGAGCTAACGAGTTGGATGCACACCCACTAGTTTCTTTTGTTGAGCTTTCATACACTTAGCTCTAGTGCATCCGTTGCATGGCAATCCCTACTCACTCACATTGATATCTATTGATGGGCATCTCCATAGCCCATTGATACGCCTAGTTGATGTGAGACTATCTTCTCCCTTTTCGTCTTCTCCACAACCACCATTCTATTCCACCTATAGTGCTATATCCATGGCTCACGCTCATGTATTGCATGAAGATTGAAAAGTTTGAGAATGTCAAATGTATGAAACAATTGCTTGGCTTGTCATACGGGTTTGCATGATTTAAATATTTTGTGTGGTGAAGATAGAGCATAGCCAGAATATATGATTTTGTACGGATAACTTTCTATGGCCATGTTATTTTGAGAAGACATGACTGCTTTGTTAGTATTCTTGACGTATTATTATTTTTATGTCAATATGAACTTTTATCTTGAATCTTTCGGATCTGAATATTCATAAAACAATTAAAAAGAATTACACTAAAATTATTCCAAGTAGAATTCCACATCGAAAATTATCTTTTTATCATTGACCTACTCTAGGACGAGCAGGAATTAAGCTTGGGGATGCTTGATACATCTCCAACATATCTATAATCTTTGATTGCTCCATGCTATATTATCTACTGTTTTGGACATTATTGGACTTTATTATCCACTTTTATATTACTTTTGGGACTAACCTATTAACCGGAGGCCCAGCCCAGAATTGCTGTTTTTGCCTATTTTAGGGTTTCGAAGAAAAGGAATATCAAATGGAATCCAAACGGAATGAAACCTTCGGGAACGTGATTTTCTCAACAAACATTATCCAGGAGACTTGGACCCTAAATCAAGAAACAAAGGAGGCCACGAGGTAAGGGGCACGCCTACCCCCCCCCCAGGTGCGCCCTCCACCCTCGTGGGCCCCCTGTTGCTCCATCGACGTACTCCTTCCTCCTATATATACCTACGTACCCCAAAACGATCAGTAAGAAGCCAAAAACCTAATTCCACCGCCGCAACTTTCTGTATCCACGAGATCCCATCTTGGGGCCTGTTCCGGAGCTCCGCCAGAGGGGGTATCCATCACGGAGGGCTTCTACATCAACACCATAGCCTCTCCGATGAAGTGTGAGTAGTTTACCTCAAACCTTCGGGTCCATAGCTAGTAACTAGATGGCTTCTTCTCTCTTTTTGGATCTCAATACAAAGTTCTCCCCTCTCCTGTGGAGATCTATATGATGTAATCTTCTTTTTGCGGTGTGTTTGTTGAGACCGATGAATTGTGGGTTTATGATCAAGATTATCTATGAACAATATTTGAATCTTCTTATGTATGATTGGTTATCTTTGCAAGTCTCTTCGAATTATCAGTTTGGTTTGGCCTACTAGATTGATCTTTCTTGCAATGGGAGAAGTGCTTAGCTTTGGGTTCAATCTTGCGGTGTCCTTTCCCAGTGATAGTAGGGGGAGCAAGGCACGTATTGTATTGTTGCCATCGAGGATAACAAGATGGTTTTTTTATCATATTGCATGAATTTATCCCACTACATCATGTCATCTTGCTTAAAGCGTTACTCTGTTTCCATGAACTTAATACTCTAGATGCATATGCTGGATAGCGGTCGATGAGTGGAGTAATAGTAGTAGATGCAGGAAGGAGTCGGTCTACTTGTCTCGGACGTGATGCCTATATACATGATCATACCTAGATACTCTCATAACTATGCTCAATTCTGTCAATTGCTCAACAGTAATTCGTTCACCCACCGTAAAATACTTATGCTCTTGAGAGAAGCCACTAGTGAAATCTATGGCCCCTGGTTCTATCTTCATCATATTAATCTTCCTATACTTATTTATTTACTTTGCTTTTTTACTTTGCTTTTATTTTACTTTGCATCTTTATCACAAAATTACCAAAAATATTACCTTATCGTATCTATCAGATCTCACTCTCGTGAGTGACCGAGAAGGGATTGACAACCCCTTATCGCGTTGGTTGCGAGAAGTTATTTGTTTTGTGCAGGTACGAGGGACTCGCGCGTAGCCTCCTACTGGATTGATACCTTGGTTCTCAAAAACTGAGGGAAATACTTACGCTACTTTGCTGCATCACCCTTTCCTCTTCAAGGAAATCCAACGCAGTGCTCAAGAGGTAGCAAGAAGATTTCTGGCGCCGTTGCCGGGGAGTCTACGCAAAAGTCAACATACCAAGTACCCAACACATATCCTTATCTCTCGCATTACATTATTTGCCATTTGCCTCTCATTTTCCTCTCCCCCACTTCACCCTTGTCGTTTTATTCGCCCTCTCTCTCTCTATCCTCCCTCTCTTTCTCTATTTGCCTCTTTTTGCCGTCATGTCTGAAATTGGGGAAATTATTGTCAATATGGACAATAATAATATCATCAAAAATTCTGATGCTCCTGATGAACAACCCCCTGTCTTACATACAAAGAAGTTTCGTATTGGTAGTGGTAATATTATTGGAAAAGGAGTTATCCAAGATTTCTTTACTTGTGCCGGTGCTTTACCTTCTATGGGTAGTTCTATTCTTCATGGAACCAGTAGCCTTGCGGACGCTATCGCCATGCTTGTAGTTGAACTTGAAAGACAATTTATGCACTTGCATCTTTGCATACAGAGGATTTTCCTAGAATTTTCTAATATTGAGCATTCTTCTGTTAAGCGTGCTGCTACTATCTTTTTGGCTCACGAGTTTAGATTCATAATAAAAGAGGCCAAAGAAATCTTTGCGCATTATAGGGTCGACGCTGGTCGTCCTCCCATAGAGGCTATCCTTTTTGATCAAGAAGAAATAATGCGTTTTCAATCTCTAGATTTTGTTGCTTTCAATGAGAATCTTAGGAAAAAGGTTCCTACCAATGTTCTAGTTGATAGAATCTCTGAACTTAATAATGATTTGGGTATTCAAAATAATGAGTTAGGATATTCTCTCAAGATAGGCTCACAAAGTTCTGTCAAAAGAATGCTTATAATGATGAATTAATTGTGCATTACGAAGGGCCGAAGGAGGAACTTATACCTCCTAAAGTTGATCTTGGGAACTCTTGTCCCAATAAATTTAGCCCTTTTTATTACTTTTGCTTGCCTCAAAGAAAACTTGTTGCCGAGCGTAGAGAATATGAAATGAGCTTTAATAATTTATCCTATTACTATGGCAATACCTAGATCTATCCTTGCTTTTTATGCCTAGCTAGGCGCGTTAAACGATAGCGCTTGTTGGGAGGCAACCCAATTTTATTTTTATTCGTTGCATTTTGCTCCTGTTTAGTAATAAATAATTTATCTAGCCTCTGTTTTGGTTGTGTTTTTTGTGTTTAATTAGTATTTGTGCCAAGTAGAACCGTTGGGAAGACTTGGGGAAAGTCTTGCTATCTTGCTGTAAAAAACAGAAACTTTAGCACTCACGAGAACTGCTGTCATTTTTATTTGGAAAGTGCTATTTAGTTAATTATGTTTGCAGATGATTAATAGATAAATTCCTCACGTCCAGAAATTTATTTTAGAATTTTTGGGGTTCCATATCTTGCGCTAGCTACAGATTACTACAGACTGTTCTGTTTTTGACAGATTCTGTTTTTCGTGTGTTGTTTGCTTA
Source organism: Triticum urartu (assembly GCF_003073215.2). Classification (NCBI taxonomy): domain Eukaryota; kingdom Viridiplantae; phylum Streptophyta; class Magnoliopsida; order Poales; family Poaceae; genus Triticum; species Triticum urartu. The sequence goes on from NC_053023.1 coordinate 181,893,071, forward strand.
TTTTGATGAATCTATGGCTAGTAAAATAGTTTTTAAACCATAGAGAAGTTAGAATACAGTAGGTTTAACACCAATATAAATAAAGATTGAGTTCATTACAGTACCTTGAAGTGGTATTTTGTTTTCTTTCGCTAACGGAGCTCATGAGATTTTCTACTTTGAATTTTGTGTTGTGAAGTTTTCAAGTTTTTGGGTAAAGATTTGATGGATTATGGAACAAGGAGTGGCAAGAGCCTAAGCTTGGGGATACCCAAGGCACCCCCAAGATAATCTAAGGGCACCTGAAAGCCAAAGCTTGGGGATGCCCCGGAAGGCATCCCCTCTTTCGTCTACTTCTATCGGTAACTTTACTTGGAGCTATATTTTTATTCACCACATAATATGTGTTTTTCTTGGAGCGTCTTGTATGATTTGAGTCTTTGCCTTTTAGTTTACCACAATCATCCTTGCTGTAAACACCTTTTGAGAGAGCCATACATGATTTGGAATTTGTTAGAATACTCTATGTGCTTCGCTTATATCTTTTAAGTTATATAATTTTGCTGTAGTACTTCACTTATATTTTTTAGAGCACATTGGTGGATTTGTTTTATAGAAACTATTGATCTCACATGCTTCACTTAGATTATTTTTAGAGTCTTAAATAGCATGGTAATTCGCTTAAATAATCACAATATGCTTGGTATGCAAGAGTAGTAAAAACTTTCTTATGAGTGTGTTGAATACTATGAGAAGTTTGATGCTTGATAATTGTTTTGAGATATGAAGATGGTGATATTAAAGTTTTGCTAGTAGAGTAGTTGTGAATTTGAGAAATACTTGTGTGAAAGTTTGTGATTCCCGTAGCATGCACGTATGGTGAACTGTTATGTGATGAAGTCAGAGCATGACTTATTTTTTGATTGTCTTCCTTATGAGTGGTGGTCGGGGACGAGCGATGGTCTTTTCCTACCAATCTATCCCCCTAGGAGCATGCGCGTAATACTTTGCTTTGATGACTTGTAAATTTTTGCAATAATTATCTAAGTTCTTTATGACTAATGTTGAGTCCATGGATTATACGCACTCTTCTTCCTTCCACCTTTGCTAGCCTCTCTAATACCGCGCACCTTTCGCCGGTATCATACACCCACCATATACCTTCCTCAAAACAGTCGCCATACCTACCTATTATGGCATTTCCATAGCCATTCCGAGATATATTGTCATGCAACTTTCCACCGTTCCATTTATTATGACATGCTCCATCATTGTCATATTGCTTAGCATGATCATGTAGTTGACATCGTATTTGTGGCAAAAGCCACCGTTCATAATTCTTTCATACATGTCACTCATGAGTCATTGCACATCCCGCCACACTGCCGGAGGCATTCATATAGAGTCATATCTTTTTCTAAGTATTGATTTGTAATTCTTGAGTTGTAAGTAAATAAAAGTGTGATGATCATCATTATTAGAGCATTGTCCCAGTGAGGAAAGGATGATGGAGACTATGATTCCCCCACAAGTCGGGATGAGACTCCGGACGAAAAACAAAAAAAAGAGAAAGAAAAGAGGCCATAAGAAAGAGAAAAGGCCCAAATAAAAAATGAGAGAAAAATAGAGAAGGGACAATGTTATTATCCTTTTTACCACACTTGTGCTTCAAAGTAGCACCATGATCTTCATGATAGAGAGTCTCCTATGTTATCACATTCTTATACTAGTGGGAATTTTACATTATAGAACTTGGCTTGTATATTCCAATGATGGGCTTCCTCAAAATCCCTAGGTCTTCGTGAGCGAGCGAGTTGGATGCACACCCACTTAGTTGATTTTGTTGAGCTTTCATATATTTATAGCTCTAGTGCATCCGTTGCATGGCAATCCCTACTCACTCACATTGATATCTATTGATGGGCATCTCCATAGCCCGTTGATACGCCTAGTTGATGTGAGACCATCTTCTCCCTTTTTGTCTCTTCCACAACCACCATTCTATTCCACCTATAGTGATATGTCCATGGCTCACGCTCATGTATTGCGTGAAGATTGAAATAGTTTGAGAATGTCAAATGTATGAAACAATTGCTTGGCTTGTCATCGGGGTTGTGCATGATTTAAATATTTTGTGTGGTGAAGATAGAGCATAGCCAGACTATATGATTTTGTAGGGATAACTTTCTTTGGCCATGTTATTTTGAGAAGACATGATTCCTTTGTTAGTATGCTTGAAGTATTATTATTTTTATGTCAATATGAAATTTTACCTTGAATCTTTCGGATCTGAATATTCATACCACAATTAAGAAGAATTACATTAAAATTATGCCAAGTAGCATTCCACATCAAAAATTATCTTTTTATCATTTACCTACTCAAGGACGAGCAGGAATTAAGCTTGGGGATGCTTGATACGTCTCCAACGTATCTATAATTTTTGATTGCTCCATGCTATATTATCTACTATTTTGGACATTATTGGGCTTTATTATCCACTTTTATATTACTTTTGGGACTAACCTATTAACCGGAGGCCCAGCCCAGAATTGTTGTTTTTGCCTATTTTAGGGTTTCGAAGAAAGGGAATATCAAACGGAGTCCAAACGGAATGAAACCTTCGGGAACGTGATTTTCACAACAAACATGATCCTGGAGACTTGGACCCTACGTCAAGAAACAAATGAGGAGGCCCCGAGGTAGGGGGCGCGCCTACCTCCCCCCCCCCAAGCGCGCCTTCCACCCTCCACTACTAGGAAAAGGGCTATAGATGGAATTGACACTAATGGCGCACCAGACATGTGGTGCGCCATTACTATATACTAATGGCGCACCATGTGTTGGTGCGCCATTAGTGTGCAAATACTAATGGCGCACCACGTCCACGGTGCGCCATTAGTAAAAAAAATTTAATTTTTTCAAATCTACTAATGGCGCACCGTGGGAGTGGTGCGCCATTACTAGTTGAACTAGTAATGGCGCACCACATCCACGGTGCGCCATTAGTAAAAAAATAATTTTTTTCAAAACTACTAATGGCGCACCGTGGGAGTGGTGCGCCATTACTAGTTGAACTAGTAATGGCGCACCATGTGTTGGTGCGCCACTAGTGTGCAAATACTAATGGTGCACCACGTCCACGGTGCGCCATTAGTAAAAAAATTAATTTTTTCAAAACTACTAATGGCGCACCGTGGGAGTGGTGCGTCATTACTAGTTGAACTAGTAATGGCGTACCGTGGGAGTGGTGCGCCATTACTAGTTGAACTAGTAATGGCGCACCATGCCATGGTGCGCCATTAGTAACTTGGCCCAAACATTCGCCCGAATGCACCCCCCCCCCCCCCGGTGGACCGCCTTTTCAGTTTCAAAAAAAATAAAAGAAAATGATAGAAATGTCAAAAAAATAAAAGAAAATAAGATTCCCATGTGATATGTGGTCTAGTTGTTAGCAAAATTTACAAACATGAATTTTCGACTTTTTTGCAAAATCTCTCGAGAATTTGTAAAAATGGGCATAACTTTTGCGTACGAACTCGGATGAAAAAGTTTTTTATATGAAAAATCATCTACTCGAAAAGTTACATCCGAATTTAATTGGGGGAACCTCGTTAAACATTTTCAAAATCCTCAAAAACCTAACAGAAAAAAAGATACGGGGCTTTTAAGATCTGGAGAGGCCAAAAATTCAAAAAAATTCAAACTTACTAATGGCGCACCTGCCCATGGTGCGCCATTAGTATCTTCCCGCCTTCAAAATTCAAAATAAAAAAAAATAAAAAAATTAGTAATGGCGTACCTGCCCATGGTGCGCCATTACTATGTCGTATATATGGCTGGGCGCACCTCCTCCACTCCACCTCTCCTCCACTCCATCTCCTCCTCTCCTCCACTCCACCTCCTCCTCTCCTCCACTCCATCTTCCCTTCTCTCCTCCACCATACTACCCTCCTCCTCTCCGGCGACCTCCTCCTCCTCTCCGGCGACCTCCTCCTCTCCGGGGACCTCCTCCTCCCTCCTCTCCTCTCCTCCCCTCCCCTCCCCTCACAGTTTCTCCTCCCTCCTCTCCAGTGAGCTCCTCCTCCCTCCTCTCCTCCCATTCCCTCATGGTTTCTCCTTCCTCCTCTCCGATGCTTCGGTGAACTCCTCTCCGGCGACCTCCTCCTCCTCTCCGGCAATGTAGGCGAGCGCCTCTCTGGTGACCTCCTCCTCCTCCTCTCCGGCGAACTCCTCTCCGGCAAAAGAACACGTCAAAAGAACGTACAAGATCCAAAAACAGGAACAAAATTTGAAATAATATCGTGCCAAAAATCGAGCAAAAAAAGAGCAAAAAATGGGCAAAAAAATCACGATCCAGATCCAAATTCAAAATTCAAAAATAGCAATGGCGCACAGTGGGGGTTAGACGGTGCGCCACTACTATTTTCCCGCCTTCAAAATTCAAAAATACTAATGGTGCACCGTGGCCTATACTAATGGCGCACCAGTGGCCTATACTAATGGCGCACCAGTGGTGCGCCATTAGTATACCAGATACTAATGGCGCACCAGTGGTGCGCCATTAGTAAAAAATACTAGTGGCGTGATACTAATGGCGCACCAGTGATGCGCCATTAGTAGGCAAAACTGGTGCGCCATTAGTAGCCCTTTTCCTAGTAGTGCTTGTGGGGCCCCTGTTGCTCCACCGATGTACTCCTTGCTCCTATATATACCTACGTACCCCCAAACGATCAGATACGGAGCCAAAAACCTAATTCCACCGCCGCAACTTTCTATATCCACGAGATCCCATCTTGGGGCCAGTTCCGGAGCTCCGCCGGAGGGGGTATCCATCACGGAGGGCTTCTACATCAACACCATAGCCTCTCCGATGAAGTGTGAGTAGTTTACCTCAGACCTTCGGGTCCATAGTTATTAGCTAGATAGCTTCTTCTCTCTTTTTGGATCTCAATACAAAGTTCTCCCCCTCTCTTGTGGAGATCTATTCGATGTAATCTTATTTTCGCGGTGTGTTTGTTGAGACCGCTGAATTGTGGGTTTATGATCAAGATTATCTATGAACAATATTTGAGTCTTCTCTGAATTCTTTTATGTATGATTGGTTATCTTTGAAAGTCTCTTCGAATTATCAGTTTGGTTTGGCTTACTAGATTGATCTTTCTTGCAATGGGAGAAGTGCTTAGCTTTGGGTTCAATCTTGCGGTGTCCTTTCCCAGTGACAGTAGGGGCAACAAGGCATGTATTGTATTGTTGCCATTGAGGATAACAAGATGTTTTTTTATCATATTGCATGAATTTATCCCTCTACATCATGTCATCTTGCTTAAAGCGTTACTCTGTTTCCATGAACTTAATACTCTAGATGCATGCTGGATAGCGGTCGATGAGTGGAGTAATAATAGTAGATGTAGGCAAGAGTTGGTCTACTTGTCTCGGACGTGATGCCTATATACATGATCATACCTAGATACTCTCATAACTATGCTCAATTCTGTCAATTGCTCAACAGTAATTCGTTCACCCACCATAAAATACTTATGCTCTTGAGAGAAGCCACTAGTGAAACCTATGGCCCCCGGGTCTATCTTCATCATATTAATATTCCTATACTTATTTATTTACTTTGCTTTTCTTTTACTTTGCATCTTTATCACAAAATTACCAAAAATATTACCTTATCATATCTATCAGATCTCACTCTCGTGAGTGACCGAGAAGGGATTGACAACCCCTTATCGCGTTGGTTGCGAGAAGTTATTTGTTTTGTGCAGGTACAAGGGACTCACACGTAGCCTCCTACTGGATTGATACCTTGGTTCTCAAAAACTTAGGGAAATACTTACGCTACTTTGCTGCATCACCCTTTCCTCTTCAAGGAAATCCAACGCAGTGCTCAAGAGGTAGCACGGGCTAGCCAGCTGTCTTCGCCCGTGCAAAACTAGGTCATAAGGCTTGTTAGGGCTGCCATTGTCCTCGGTTTTTCCTGGCCGAGGTGTCTGGCGAGCCATTCATCTCGGACACTGTGTTTGAAAGCCGCTAAGGCTTCGGCGTCCGGGCAGTCGACAATTTGATTCTTCTTAGTGAGGAATCTGTTCCAGAGCTTTCGGGCTGACTCTCCGGGCTGTTGAATTATATGACATAAATCGTCTGCATCCGGAGGTCGAACATAGGTCCCTTGAAAATTAGCCCTAAAAGCATCTTCGAGCTCTTCCGAACTTCCAATTGAGTTTTCGGGGAGGCTCTTCAGCCAGTGCCGAGCTGGTATTTTCAACTTGAGGGGTAAGTATTTGATGGCATGGAGATCATCTCCGCGAGCCATGTGGATATGAAGGATAAAGTCCTCAATCCAGACCCCAGGGTCTGTCGTTCCGTCATATGCCTCTATGTTCACGGGTTTGAATCCTTCAGGAAATTCGTGATCCAGAACCTCATCGGTGAAGCATAGGGGGTGCGCGGCACACCTGTATTTGGACGTGTCATGGCATTCTGACGGTTGTAGTGTTCGGTTTTGATTCTATGTCGGAGCGCGCTTCCTAGATCTATAGATGGACCTGGACATACCAGCTTTTTGGTCCAAGTCCTCATGTAAATCGTGTGCTGACTTATGTGCGACATTGTTAGCCCCCCTATCGCGGCCACGTGGTGGTCGATCCGGCTGATCGGTCGTTTTATTTTTCGGCTGTATAGGGTCTAAAGCCTCGTCATCGAATTCGGGCAGCAACTTGCGCTTTGGATAGCTCTTTGTGTGGTGGCTTGGTACGTCTCCAACGTAACTATAATTTTTGATTGCTCCATGTTATATTATCTACTGTTTTGGACATTATTGGGCTTTATTATCCACTTTTATATTATTTTTGGGACTAACCTATTAACTGGAGGCCCAGCCCAGAATTGATGTTTTCTGCCTATTTTAGGGTTTCGAAGAAAAGGACTATCAAACGGAGTCCAAATGGAATGAAACCTCCGGGAACGTGATTTTCGGACAAACATGATCAAGGAGACTTGGTCCCTACGTCAAGAAACAAAGGAGGAGGCCATGAGGTAGGGGGCGCGCCTACCCCCCCTAGGTGCGCCCTCCACCCTCGTGGGCCCCCTTTTGCTCCACCGATGTACTCCTTCCTCCTATATATACCTACGTACCCCCAAACGATCAGATACGGAGCCAAAAACCTAATTCCACCGCCGCAACTTTTTGTATCCATGAGATCCCATCTTGGGGCCTGTTCGGGAGCTCCGCCGGAGGGGGCATCCATCATGGAGGGCTTCTACATCAACACCATAACCTTTCCGATGAAGTGTGAGTAGTTTACCTCAGACCTTCAGGTCCATAGTTATTAGCTAGATGGCTTCTTCTCTCTTTTTGGATCTCAATACAAAGTTCTCCCCCTCTCTTGTGGAGATCTATTTGATGTAATCTTCTTTTTGCGGTGTGTTTGTTGAGACCGATGAATTGTGCCTTTATGATCAAGATTGTCTATGAAAAATATTTGAATCTTCTCTGAATTCTTTTATGTATGATTGGTTATCTTTGCAAGTCTCTTAGAATTATTAGTTTGGTTTGGCCTACTAGATTGATCTTTCTTGCAATGGGAGAAGTGCTTAGCTTTGGGTTCAATCTTGCGGTGTCCTTTCCCAGTGACAGTAGGGGCAGCAAGGCACGTATTGTATTGTTGCCATTGAGGATAACAAGATGGTTTTTTTTATCATATTGCATGAATTTATCCCTCTACATCATGTCAGCTTGCTTAAGGCATTACTCTGTTTCCATGAACTTAATACTCTAGATGCATGCTAGATAGCGATCGATGAGTGGAGTAATAGTAGTAGATGTAGGCAGGAGTTGGTCTATTTGTCTCGGACGTGATGCCTATATACATGATCATATCTAGATACTCTCATAACTATGCTCAATTCTGTCAATTGCTCAACAGTAATTCGTTCACCCACCCTAAAATGCTTATGCTCTTGAGAGAAGCCACTAGTGAAACCTATGGCCCCCTGGTCTACCTTAATCATATTAATCTTCCAATACCTATTTATTTACTTTACTATGATTTTATTTTACTTTGCATCTTTATCACAAAATTACCAAAAATATTAACTTATCATATCTATCAAATCTCACTCTCGTGAGTGACCGAGAAGGGATTGACAACCCCTTATCGCGTTGGTTGCGAGAAGTTATTTGTTTTGTGCAGGTACGAGGGACTCACGCGTAGCCTCCTACTGGATTGATACCTTGGTTCTCAAAAACTTAGGGAAATACTTACGCTACTTTACTCCATCACCCTTTCCTCTTCAAGGAAATCCAACGCAGTGCTCAAGAGGTAGCACAGGCCAGCCAGCTGTCTTCGCCCGTGCAACACTGGGTCATAAGGCTTGTTAGGGCTTCCATTCTCCTCGGTTTTTCCTGGTCGAGGTGTCTGGCGAGCCATTCATCTCGGACACTGTGTTTGAAAGACGCTAAGGCTTCGGCGTCCGGGCAGTCGACAATTTGATTCTTCTTAGTGAGGAATCTGTTCCAGAGCTTTCGGGCTGACTCTCCGGGCTGTTGAATTATATGACTTAAATCGTCTGCATCCGGAGGTCGGACATAGGTCCCTTGAAAATTAGCCCTAAAAGCATCTTCGAGCTCTTCCTAACTTCCAATTGAGTTTTCGAGGAGGCTCTTCAGCCAGTGCCGAGCTGGTATTTTCAACTTGAGGGGTAAGTATTTGATGGCATGGAGATCATCTCCGCGAGCCATGTGGATATGAAGGATAAAGTCCTCAATCCAGACCCCAGGGTCTGTCGTTCCGTCATATGCCTCTATGTTCGTGGGTTTGAATCCTTCAGGAAATTCGTGATCCAGAACCTCATCGGTGAAGCATAGGGGGTGCGCGACACCCCTGTATTTGGATGTGTCATGGCATTCTGACGGTTGTAGTGTTCGGTTTTGATTCTGTGTCGGAGCGCGCTTCCTAGATCTATAGCTGGACCTGGTCATACCGGCTTTTTGGTGCAAGTCCTCATGTAAATCGTGTGCTGACTTATGTGCGACATTGTTAGCCCCCCTATCACGGCCACGGGGTGGTCGATCTGGCTGATCGGCCGTTTTATTTTTTGGCTGTATAGGCTCTAAAGCCTCGTCATCGAATTCGGGCAGCAACTTGCGCTTTGGATAGCTCTTTGTGTGGCGGCTTGGTACGTCTCCAACGTAACTATAATTTTTGATTGCTCCATGTTATATTATCTACTGTTTTGGACATTATTGGGCTTTATTATCCACTTTTATATTATTTTTGGGACTAACCTATTAACCGGAGGCCCGGCCCAGAGTTGATGTTTTCTGCCTATTTTAGGGTTTCAAAGAAAAGGAATATCAAACGGAGTCCAAATGGGATGAAACCTCTGGGAACGTGATTTTCGGAACAAACATGATCAAGGAGACTTGGACCCTACGTCAAGAAACAAAGGAGGAGGCCACGAGGTAGGGGGAGCGCCTACCCCCCCCCAGGCGCGCCCTCCACCCTCGTAGGCCCCCTGTTGCTCCACCGACGTACTCCTTCCTCCTATATATACCGACGTACCCCCAAACGATCAGATACGGAGCCAAAAACCTAATTCCACCACCGCAACTTTTTGTATCCACGAGATCCCATCTTGGGGCCTGTTAGGGAGCTCCGCCGGAGGGGGCATCCATCATGGAGGGCTTCTACATCAACACCATAGCCTCTCCGATGAAGTGTGACTAGTTTACCTCAGACCTTCGGGTCCATAGTTATTAGCTAGATGGCTTCTTCTCTCTTTTTGGATCTCAATACAAATTTGTTGGAAATATGCCCTAGAGGCAATAATAAATTAGTTATTATTATATTTCATTGTTCATGATAATCTTTTATTATCCATGCTAGAATTGTATTGATAGGAAACTCAGATACATGTGTGGATACATAGACAACACCATGTCCCTAGTAAGCCTCTAGTTGACTAGCTCGTTGATCAATAGATGGTTACGGTTTCCTGACCATGGACATTGGATGTCGTTGATAACGGGATCACATCATTAGGAGAATGATGTGATGGACAAGACCCAATCCTAAGCCTAGCACAAGATCGTGTAGTTTGTATGCTGAAGCTTTTCTAATGTCATGTATCATTTCCTTAGACCATGAGATTGTGCAACTCCCGGATACCGTAGGAGTGCTTTGGGTGTGCCAAACGTCACAACGTAACTGGGTGGCTATAAAGGTACACTACAGGTATCTCCGAAAGTATCTGTTGGGTTGGCACGAATCGAGACTGGGATTTGTCACTCTGTGTAAACGGAGAGGTATCTCTAGGCCCACTCGGTAGGACATCATCATAATGTGCACAATGTGACCAAGGAGTTGATCACGGGATGATGTGTTACGGAACGAGTAAAGAGACTTGCCGGTCACGAGATTGAACAAGGTATCGGGATACCGACGATCGAATCTCGGGCAAGTATCGTACCGATAGACAAAGGGGATTGAATACGGGATTGATTGAATCCTCGACATCATGGTTCATCCGATGAGATCATCGTGGAGCATGTGGGAGCCAACATGGGTATCCGGATCCCGCTGTTGGTTATTGACCGGAGAGTTGTCTCGGTCATGTCTGCATGACTCGCGAACCCGTAGGGTCTACACACTTAAGGTTCGATGACGCTAGGGTTATAGGGAAAGTATGTACGCGGTTACTGAATGTTGTTCGGAGTCCCGGATGAGATCCCGGACGTCACGAGGAGTTCCGGAATGGTCCGGTGGTAAAGATTGATATATAGGAAGTATGGTTTTGGCCACCGGAAGTGTTCCGGGCATCACCGGTAGTGTACCGGGACCACCGGAGGGGTCCGGGGGGCCACTAGGTGGGGCCACCAGCCCCTGAGGCATACATGGGCTAATAGTGGGAAGGGACCAGCCCCTAGGTGGGCTGGGGCGCCTCCCCACCAAGGCCCATGCGCCTCAAGAGGAGAGGGGGCAAGCCCTAGGCGCAGATGGGCCCTAAGGCCCACCGTAGGTGGGCCCCCCCCCTCTCCCCCTTGGCCGCCTCCCAGATGGGATCTGGGGGCTGCCGCCGCCCCTAGGGAGGTTACCCTAGGTGGGGGCGCAGCCCCTCCATTCCCCCTATATATATATATTTGAGGTATGGGGCTGCCCAAGATGTGTGATTTAATCTCCTTGTTGGCGCAGCCCTACCCCTCTTCCACCTCGTCTCTCGTAGTGCTTGGCGAAGCCCTGCTGGAGTCCTGCGCTCCTCCACCACCACCACGTCGTCGTGCTGCTGCTGGATGGAGTCTTCCCCAACCTCTCCTTCTCCCCTTGCTGGATCAAGGCGTAGGAGATGTCATCGGGCTGTACGTGTGTTGAACAAGGAGGTGACGTCCGTTCGGCACTAGGATCATCGGGGATTTGGATCACGACGAGTACGACTCCATCAACCCCGTTCACTTGAATGCTTCCGCTTAGCGATCTACAAGGGTATGTAGATGCACTCTCCTTCCCTCGTTGCTAGACTTCTCCATAGATTGATCTTGGTGATGCGTACAAAATTTTGAATTTCTGCTACGTTCCCCAACAGTGGCATCATGAGCTAGGTCTATGCGTAGTTTCTATGCACGAGTAGAACACAAGTTGTTGTGGGCGTTGATTTTGTCAATTTACTTGCCGTTACTAGTCTTATCTTGATTCGGCGGCATCGTGGGATGAAGCGGCCCGGACCGACCTTACACGTACTCTTACGTGAGACTGGTTCCACCGACTGACATGCACTAGTTGCATAAGGTGGCTAGCGGGTGTCTGTCTCTCCCACTTTAGTCGGATCGGATTCGATGAAAAGGGTCCTTATGAAGGGTAAATAGAAATTGGCATATCACGTTGTGGTTTTCGCGTAGGTAAGAAACGTTCTTGCTAGAAACCTATAGCAGCCACGTAAAAACTTGCAACAACAATTAGAGGACGTCTAACTTGTTTTTGTAGCATATGCCTTGTGATGTGATATGGCCAAAAGGATGTGATGTATGAGATTGATCATGTTCTTGTAATAGGAATCACGACTTGCATGTCGATGAGTATGACAACCGGCTGGAGCCATAGGAGTTGTCTTAATTTATTTATGACCTGCGTGTCAACATAAACGTCATGTAATTACTTTACTTTATTGCTAAAGCGTTAGCCATAGTAGTAGAAGTAATAGATGACGAGACAACTTCAAGAAGACACAATGATGGAGATCATGATGATGGAGATCATCGTGTCATGCCCGTGACAACGATGATCATGGAGCCCCGAAGATGGAGATCAAAAGGAGCAAAATGATATTGGCCATATCATGTCACTATTTGATTGCATGTGATGTTTATCATGTTTTACATCTTATTTGCTTAGAACGACGGTAGCTTAAATAAGATGATCCCTCGTAATAATTTCAAGAAAGTGTTCCCCCTAACTGTGCACCATTGCGAAGGTTCGTTGTTTCGAAGCACCACATGATGATCGGGTGTGATAGATTCTAACGTTCGAATACAACAGGTGTTGACGAGCCTAGCATGTACATGCATGGCCTCGGGACACATGCGAAACACTTAGGTTGACTTGACGAGCCTAGCATGTACAGACATGGCCTCGGAACACGGAAGACCGAAAGGTCGAACATGAGTCGTATAGAAGATACGATCAACATGAAGATGTTCACCGATGATGACTAGTCCGTCTCACGTGATGATCGGACACGGCCTAGTTGACTTGGATCATGTAATCACTTAGATGACTAGAGGGATGTCTATCTGAGTGGGAGTTCATAAGATGAACTTAATTATCCGAACATAGTCAAAAGGTCTTCGCAAATTATGTCATAGCTCGCGCTTCAGTTCTACTGTTTAGATATGTTCCTAGAGAAAATTTAGTTGAAAGATATTGTAAGCAATGATGCGGACTAGGTCCGTAGTCCGAGGAGTGTCCTCACTGCTACACAAAAGGCTTACATCTTTGATTCACCGCTCGATGTGCAAACCCCTACAACGTCGTCTGTGGATGTTGTGAACACCTGACAGACACATCCTGATGACCACTTGATAGTTTAGTGCACCATACTTCACGGCTTAGAATCAGGATTCCAATGACGTTTTGAACGCCATAGAACATATGAAATGTTCCAAGAGCTGAAATTGGGATTTCAGGCTCATGCCCGTGTTGAGAGGTGTGAGACCTCTGACAAGTTCTTTTGCCAACAAGATGGAGGAGAATAGCTCAGCTAGTGAGCATGTGCTCAGAATGTCTGGGTGCTACAATCACTTAAATCAAGTGGGAGTTAAACTTCCAGATAAGATAGTGATTGATAGAGTTCTCTAGCCACTATCACTAAGCTACTAGATCTTCATGATGAACTATGACATGCAAGGGATGGAGTTGATCTCGAAGCTGTTCGCGGTGCTTAAGACTGCAAAAGGTAGAAATCAAGAAGGAGCATCAAGTGTTGATGGTTTAACAAGACCACTGGTTTCAAGAAGGGCAAGGGCTAGAAGGGAAACTTCATGGATGGCAAACCAGTTGCCGCTCCAATGAAGGAACCCAAGGTTGAACCCAAACCTGAGACTAAATGCTTCTATTGTAAAGGGAACGGTCACTGGTAGCGGGATTACCCCAAATGCATGGTAGATAAGAAGGCTAGCAACTTCAACAAAATTTATACGTGTTATTAATGTGTACCTCACTAGTACTCCTGGTAGCACCTGGGTATTGGATACCGGTTCAGTTGCTATTATTGGTGACTTGAAGCAAAAGCTACGGACTAAACGGAGACTAGCTAAGGGCGAGGTGACGATGTGTTGGAAGTGTTTCCAAAGTTGATGAGATCACCATCGCACGCTCCATCTGCCTTCGGGATTAGTATTGAACCTAGATAAATGTTATCAGGTGTCTACGTTGAGCATGAATATGATTAGATCATGTTCATTGCAATACGGTTATTCATTTAAATTAGAGAATAATGGTTATTCTGTTTACATGAATAATACCTTTCATGGTCATGCACCCTATGTGAATGGTTCATTGAATCTCGGTCATGGTAATACACATGTTCACGCCAAAGGATGTAGAGTTAATAATGATAGTACCACTTTCTTGTGGCACTGCCACTTAGGTCATATTGGCGTAAGATGCATGAAGAAACTCCATGTCGATGGATGTTTGGAATCACTTGATTTTGAATCACTTGACACATGCGAGCCATGCCTCATGGGCAGGATGACTAAGACCCCGTTTTCAGGTACAATGAAACCGGCAAGTGACTTGTTGGAAAATATACATGCTGATGCATGTGATCCAATGAGAATTGAATCGTGCGGTGGATATCGCTATTTTCTCATCTTCACTGACGATTTGAGTAGATATAGGTATATTTACTTAATGAAGCACAAGTATGAAACATTTGAAAAGTTCAAGCGATTTCAGAGTGAAGTTAAGAATCATCATAACAAAAAGATCATGTTCCTATGATCTAATCAAAAGGGGATTTTCTGAATTATGAGTTTGGCAATCACTTAAGACATTGTGGAATTGTTTCACAGTTGAAGCCACCTGGAACACCACAGGGTAATGGTGTGTCCGGACGTCGTAATCGAACCTTATGAGATATGGTGCGATCTATGATGTCTCTTACCGATCTACCGTTTTCATTTTGAGGTTATGCGTTAGAGACAGCTGCATTCACATTAGATAGGACACCATCTAAGTTCGTTGAGACGACATCGTATGAACATTGGTTTGGCAAGAAACCAAAGTTGTTGTTTCTTAATGTTTGGGGCTGCGATGCTTAAGGCTTCAGCCAGAGAAGCTCGAACCCAAAGCGGACAAACACATCTTCATAGGATACCCAAAGGTGACAGTTGGGTACACCTTCTATCTCAGATCCGAGGGCAAATTGTTTGTCGCTAAGAACGGGTCCTTTCTCGAGAAGGAGTTTCTCTCGAAAGAATTGGGTGGGAGGAAGATAGAATTTGATGAGGTTGTCGAACCTTTACTTCAACCAGATAATGATGCAACACAGAAAGATGTTTTCTGTGGCGCATACGTCTGTTGAAGAGGAAGTTAATGATAGTGATCATGAAGCTTCGGATCAAGTTGCTATCGAACCTCGTAGGTCGACAAGAATATGTACTACTCCTGAATGGTACCGTAATCCTGTCTTAGATATCATGTTGTTAGACAACAATGAACCTACGAGCTATGGAGAAGCGATGGTGGGCCCGTATTCTGACAAATGGTTAGAAGCCATGAAATCCGAGATAGGATCCATATATCAGAACAAAGTATGGACTTTGGTGGACTTGCCCGATGATCGGCAAGCCATTGAGATAAATGGGTCTTTAAGAAGAAGACGGACGTGGGTGGTAATGTTACCGTCTATGAAGCTCGACTTGTGGGAAAGAGTCTTTTCACAAGTTCAAGGAGTTGACTACGATGAGAATTTCTCACCCGTAGCGATGCTTAAGTCCGTCGGAATCATGATAGCATTAGCTGTATTTTTCGATTATGAAATCTTACAGATGGATGTCAAAACAAGTTTTCTTACCAGTTTTCGTAAGAAAAGTTGTATGTGATACAATAAAAGGTTTTGTCGATCCTAAGGATGCTAAAAGGTATGCTGGCTCCAACAATCCTTCTATGGACTAGAGCAAGCATCTCGGAATCGGAATATATGTTTTGATGGAGTGATCAAAGCTTTTAGGTTTGTACAATGTTTGCTAGAAACTTGTATTTACAAGAAAGTGAGTGGGAGCACTACAACATTTCTGATAAATATATGTGGATGACATATTGCTGATTCGAAATAATGTAGAATTTCTGGGAAGCATAAACGGTTATTTGAAGAGTGTTTTCCAAAGGAAGACCTGGATAAAGCTGCTTACAAATTGGGCATCAAGATCTATAGAGATAGATCAAAACGCTTGATGATACTTTCAAAGAACGCACACCTTGACATGTTTTTGAAGGAGTTCAAAATAGATCAGTCAAAGAAGGGGTTCTTACCTAAGTTGTAATATGTGAAGTTGAGTAAGACTCGAAGATTGACCATGGCAGAAGAAAGAGGAAGGACGAAGGTCGTCCCCTATGCTTTTGTCATAGGCTCTATACGGTATGCCGTGCTGAAGTACCGCACCTGATGTGTGCCTTGCTACATGTCTGGCAAGAGGGTACAAAGGTGATCTAGGAGTAGATCACCGGGTAGCGATCAAAGATTATCCTTAGAGGAATAAGGAAATGTTTCTCGGTTATGGAGGTGATAAAGAGTTCGACGTAAAGAGTTACATTGATGCAAGCTTAACACCTATCCGGATAGCTCTGAGTAGAGATACCGGATACGTATAATGAAGCAATGATTTGGAATAGCTCCAAGTGGAACGTGGTAGCAGCATCTACGATATAAAGTTTTGCGAAATACATAGGGATCTGAATATGGCAAGACCCGTTGACTACAACCTCTCTCACAAGCATAACATGATCAAACCCAAAACTCTTTGAGTGTTTATCACATAGTGATGTGAACTAGATCATTGAGTCTAGTAGACTCTTGGATGTTGGTCACATGGCGATGTGACCTGTGAGTGTTAATCACATGGCGATTTGAACTAGATTATTGACTCTAGTGCAAGTGGGAGACTGTTGGAAATATGCCCTAGAGGCAATAATAAATTAGTTATTATTATATTTCATTGTTCATGATAATCATTTATTATCCATGCTAGAATTGTATTGATAGGAAACTCAGATACATGTGTGGATACATAGACAACACCATGTCCCTAGTAAGCCTCTAGTTGACTACCTCTTTGATCGATAGATGGTTACGGTTTCCTAACCATGGACATTGGATGTCGTTGATAATGGGATCACATCATTAGGAGAATGATGTGATGGACAAGACCCAATCCTAAGCCTAGCACAAGATCGTGTAGTTCGTATGCTAAAGCTTTTCTAATGTCAAGTATCATTTCCTTAGACCATGAGATTGTGCAACTCCCGGATACCGTAGGAGTGCTTTGGGTGTGCCAAACGCCACAACGTAACTGGGTGGCTATAAAGGTACACTACAGGTATCTCCGAAAGTATCTGTTGGGTTGGCACGAATCGAGACTGGGATTTGTCACTCTGTGTAAACGGAGAGGTATCTCTGGGCCCACTCGGTAGGACATCATCATAATGTGCACAATGTGACCAAGGAGTTGATCACGGGATGATGTGTTACGGAATGAGTAAAGAGACTTGCCGGTCACGAGATTGAACAAGGTATCGGGATACCGACGATCGAATCTCGGGCAAGTATCGTACCGATAGACAAAGGGGATTGAATACGGGATTGATTGAATCCTCGACATCGTGGTTCATCCGATGAGATCATCGTGGAGCATGTGGGAGCCAACATGGGTATCCGGATCCCGCTGTTGGTTATTGACCGGAGAGTTGTCTCGGTCATGTCTGCATGACTCGCGAACCCGTAGGGTCTACACACTTAAGGTTCGATGATGCTAGGGTTATAGGGAAAGTATGTACGCGGTTACCGAATGTTGTTCGGAGTCCCAGATGAGATCCCGGATGTCACGAGGAGTTCCGGAACGGTCCGGAGGTAAAGATTGATATATAGAAAGTATGGTTTTGGCCACCGGAAGTGTTCCGGGCATCACCGGTAGTGTACCGGGACCACCGGAGGGGTCCGGGGGGCCACCAGGTGGGGCCACCAGCCCCGGAGGCATACATGGGCCAATAGTGGGAAGGGACCAGCCCCTAGGTGGGCTGGGGCGCCTCCCCACCAAGGCCCATGCACCTCAAGAGGAGAGGGGGCAAACCCTAGGCGCAGATGGGCCCTAAGGCCCACCCTAGGTGCGCCCCCCTCTCTCTCCCCCCTGGCCGCCTCCCAGATGGGATCTGGGGGCTGCCGCCGCCCCTAGGGAGGGAACCCTAGGTGGGGGTGCAGCCCCTCCCCTCCCCCTATATATATTTGAGGTATGGGGCTGCCCAAGATGTGTGATTTAATCTCCCTGTTGGCGCAGCCCTACCCCTCTTCCTCCTCGTCTCTCGTAGTGCTTGGCGAAGCCCTGCTGGAGTCCCGCGCTCCTCCACCACCACCACGCCATCATGCTACTGCTGGATGGAGTCTTCCCCAACCTCTCCTTCTCCCCTTGCTGGATCAAGGCGTAGGAGACGTCACCGGGCTGTACGTGTGTTGAACACGGAGGTGCCGTCCGTTCGGCACTAGGATCAACGATGATTTGGATCACGACGAGTACGACTCCATCAACCCCGTTCACTTGAATGCTTCCGCTTAGCGATCTACAAGGGTATGTAGATGCACTCTCCTTCCCTCGTTGCTAGACTTCTCCATAGATTGATCTTGGTGATGCATGGAAAATTTTGAATTTCTGCTACGTTCCCCAACAAAGTTCTCCCCCCTCTCTTGTGGAGATCTATTCGATGTAATCTTCTTTTTGCAGTGTGTTTGTTGAGACCGATGAATTGTGGGTTTATGATCAAGATATCTATGAACAATATTTGAATCTTCTCTGAATTCTTTTATGTATGATTGGTTATCTCTTTGCAAGTCTCTTAGAATTATTAGTTTGGTTTGGCCTACTAGATTGATCTTTCTTGCAATGGGAGAAGTGCTTAGCTTTGGGTTCAATCTTGCGGTGTCCTTTCCCGGTGACAGTAAGGGCAGCAAGGCACGTATTGTATTGTTGCCATCGAGGATAACAAGATGGGGTTTTCATATTGCATGAATTTATCCCTCTACATCATGTCATCTTGCTTAAGGCGGCATTACTCTGTTTCCATGAACTTAATACTCTAGATGCATGCTGGATAGCGATCGATGAGTGGAGTAATAGTAGTAGATGTAGGCAGGAGTCGGTCTATTTGTCTCGGACGTGATGCCTATATACATGATCATATCTAGATACTCTCATAACTATGCTCAATTCTGTCAATTGCTCAACAGTAATTCGTTCACCCACCCTAAAATGCTTATTCTCTTGAGAGAAGCCACTAGTGAAACCTATGGTCCCCCGGTCTATCTTCATCATATTAATCTTCCAATACCTATTTATTTACTTTACTTTGCTTTTATTTTACTTTGCATCTTTATCACAAAATTACCAAAAATATTAACTTATCATATCTATCAGATCTCACTCTCGTGAGTGACCGAGAAGGGATTGACAACCCCTTATCGCGTTGGTTGCGAGAAGTTATATGTTTTGTGCAGGTACGAGGGACTCACGCGTGGCCTCCTACTGGATTGATACCTTGGTTCTCAAAAACTTAGGGAAATACTTACGCTACTTTGCTGCATCACCCTTTCCTCTTCAAGGAAATCCAACGCAATGCTCAAGAGGTAGCACGGGCCAGCCAGCTGTCTTCGCCCATGCAAAACTGGGTCATAAGGCTTGTTAGGGCTGCCATTGTCCTCGGTTTTTCCTGGCCGAGGTGTCTGGTGAGCCATTCATCTCGGACACTGTGTTTGAAAGCCGCTAAGGCTTCGGCGTCCGGGCAGTCGACAATTTGATTCTTCTTAGTGAGGAATCTGTTCCAGAACTTTTGGGCTGACTCTCCGGGCTGTTGAATTATATGACTTAAATCATCTGCATCCGAAGGTCGGACATAGGTCCCTTGAAAATTAGCCCTAAAAGCATCTTCGAGCTCTTCCCAACTTCCAATTGAGTTTTTGGGGAGGCTCTTCAGCCAGTGCCGAGCTGGTATTTTCAACTTGAGGGGTAAGTATTTGATGGCATGGAGATCATCTCCGCGAGCCATGTGGATATGAAGGATAAAGTCCTCAATCCAGACCCCAGGGTCTGTCGTTCCATCATATGCCTCTATGTTCACGGGTTTGAATCCTTCAGGAAATTCGTGATCCAGAACCTCATCGGTGAAGCATAGGGGGTGCGCGGCACCCCTGTATTTGGATGTGTCATGGCATTCTGATGGTTGTAGTGTTCGGTTTTGATTCTGTGTCGGAGCGCGCTTCCTAGATCTATAGATGGACCTGGTCATACCGGCTTTTTGGTGCAAGTCCTCGTGTAAATCGTGTGCTGACTTATGTGCGACATCGTTAGCCCCCCTATCGCGGCCACGCGGTGGTCGATCCGGCTGATCGGCCGTTTTATTTTTCGGCTGTATAGGCTCTAAAGCCTCGTCATCGAATTCAGGCAGCAACTTGCGCTTTGGATAGCTCTTTGTGTGGCGGCTTGGTACGTCTCCAACGTAACTATAATTTTTGATTGCTCCATGTTATATTATCTACTGTTTTGGACATTATTGGGCTTTATTATCCACTTTTATATTATTTTTGGGACTAACCTATTAATCGGAGGCCCAGCCCAGAATTGATGTTTTCTGCCTATTTTAGGGTTTCGAAGAAAAGGAATATCAAACGGAGTCCAAATGGAATGAAACCTCCGGGAACGTGATTTTCGGAACAAACATGATCAAGGAGACTTGGACCCTACGTCAAGAAACAGAGGAGGCCACGAGGTATGGGGCGCGCCTACCCCCCCCCCCCCCCCCCCCCCCCCCCCCCCCCCCCCGGCGCGCCCTCCACCCTCGTGGGCCCCCTGTTGCTCCATCGACGTACTCCTTCCTCCTATATATACCTACGTACCCCCAAACGATCAGATACAGAGCCAAAAACCTAATTCCACCGCCGCAACTTTTTGTATTCACGAGATCCCATCTTGGGGCCTGTTCGGGAGCTCCACCGGAGGGGGCATCCATCATGGAGGGCTTCTACATCAACACCATAGCCTCTCCGATGAAGTGTGAGTAGTTTACCTCAGACCTTCGGGTCCATAGTTATTAGCTAGATGGCTTCTTCTCTCTTTTTGGATCTCAATACAAAGTCCTCCCCCTCTCTTGTGGAGATCTATTCGATGTAATCTTCTTTTTGCGGTGTGTTTGTTGAGCCCGATGAATTGTGGGTATATGATCAAGATTATCTATGAACAATATTTGAATCTTCTCTAAATTCTTTTATGTATGATTGGTTATCTTTGCAAGTCTCTTAGAATTATCAGTTTGGTTTGGCCTACTAGATTGATCTTTCTTGCAATGGGAGAAGTGCTTAGCTATGGGTTCAATCTTGCGGTGTCCTTTCCCGGTGACAGTAACGGCAGCAAGGCACGTATTGTATTATTGCCATCGAGGATAACAAGATGGGGTTTCTATCATATTGCATGAATTTATCCCTCTACATCATGTCATCTTGCTTAAGGCGTTACTCTGTTTCCATGAACTTAATACTCTAGATGCATGCTAGATAGCGATCAATGATTGGAGTAATAGTAGTAGATGTAGGTAGGAGTCGGTCTATTTGTCTCGGACATGATGCCTATATACATGATCATATCTAGATACTCTCATAACTATGCTCAATTCTGTCAATTGCTCAACAGTAATTCGTTCAGCCACCCTAAAATACTTATGCTCTTGAGAGAAGCCACTAGTGAAACCTATGGCCCCCCGGTCTATCTTCATCATATTAATCTTCCAATACCTATTTATTTACTTTACTTTACTTTTATTTTACTTTGCATCTTTATCACAAAAATACCAAAAATCTTATCTTATCATATCTATCAGGTCTCACTCTCGTAAGTGACCACGAAGGGATTGACAACCCCTTATCCCGTTGGTCGCGAGGAGCTATTTGTTTTGTGCAGGTACGTGGGACTCGTGCGTAGCCTCCTACTGGATTGATACCTTGGTTCTCAAAAACTAAGGGAAATACTTACGCTACTTTGCTGCATCACCCTTTCCTCTTCAAGGAAATCCAACGCAGTGCTCAAGAGGTAGCAAGAAGATTTCCGGCGCCGTTGCCGGGGAATCTACACAAAAGTCAACATACCAAGTACCCATCACATACCCTTATCTCTCGCATTACATTATTTGTCATTTGCCTCTCGTTTTTCTCTCCCCCACTTCAACCTTGCCGTTTTATTCGCCCTCTCTCATTCTATCCTCCCTCTCTTTCTCTATTTGCCTCTTTTTGCCCGCTTGCTTTTTGTTTGCTTGTGTGTTGGACTGCTTGCTTGTCACGATGGCTCAAGATAACACTAAATTGTGTGACTTTACCAATACCAACAACAATGATTTTATTAGCACTCCGATTGCTCCCCTTACCGATGTTGAATCTTGTGAAATTAATGTCGCTTTGCTGAATCTTGTCATGAAAGATCCGTTTTCTGGCCTTCCTAGCGAAGATGCCGCTACCCATCTAAATAGCTTCGTTGATTTGTGTGATATGCAAAAGAAGAAAGATGTAGACAACGATATTGTTAAATTGAAGCTATTTCCTTTTTCGCTTAGAGATCGTGCTAAGGCTTGGTTTTCATCTTTGCCTAAAAATAGTATTGATTCTTGGAACAAGTGCAAAGATGCTTTTATCTCTAAGTATTTTGCTCCCGCTAAGATCATCTCCCTTAGAAACGATATTATGAATTTTAAGCAACTTGATCATGAACATGTTGCACAAGCTTGGGAGAGGATGAAATTAATGATACGTAATTGCCCTACTCATGGTTTGAATTTGTGGATGATTATTCAAAAAATTTATGCCGGATTGAATTTTGCTTTTAGAAATCTTTTAGATTCGGTCGCGGAAGGCACTTTTATGGAAATCACATTAGGAGAAACTACTAAACTCCTAGATAATATTATGGTTAATTATTCTCAATGGCATACTAAAAGATCTTCCAATAAAAAAGTGCATGCGATAGAAGAAATTAATGTTTTGAGTGGAAAGATGGATGAACTTATGAAATTATTTGCTAATAAAAGTGTTTCTTCTGATATGCCTTTGTCTACTTTGATTGAGAATAATAATGAATCTTTGGATGTGAATTTTGTTGGTAGGAATAATTTTGGTAACAACGCGTATAGAGGAAACTTTAATCCTAGGTCTTATCTATACATCTATACATCTATCTATCTATCTATCTATCTATCTATCTATACATCTATCTATACATCTATACATCTATATCTATACATCTATCTATCTATACATCTATCTATCTATACATCTATACTAATTCTAGACTTCCTAGAAATTCCCATGTTAATTAGAATTTATGAGCCATTAATCTGGTGGGACCGAGTTATTATGGTCTAGATTAAACCATATAATGTGGGCTGAAAAGATTGCCCGGAAGACTCCTCACGGTTGTAGATGTAGAGTCCCTGCCTTTCATGGCTGTAGGATTAGAAACCAAGGAGAGAGATATACGCTTAAAAAAGAAGTGGAAAGAGATAAGCCTCAGAATTCTTTCACAGTTGTGAAACAGAAGCCACCTCCCCTAATATACAGCTAACTTCATCGTCTCTTCCTCTCACAGCTAGAAAAGAAAACAACTCAATCTTTCTACATGAACCCTCTATGGTCCCTATCCGTCCTCAGTTGCGAGTTGCGACTATACGGCCTCCCATGCGGGACTGCATGCTCGCCTCTCCCAAACTGACCTAGCGCGGCAACATGATATCGGTGCCGGAGGCTGTAAGGCAGAGGCCACTAGATCAATTCCTTTCTAGATAGCTTTGCGACAGCTTGGAAAAAACATGCACGTAGTACAACCTGGGCTAATTGATTTCCTCGATCAGTTTGGTCGATACTTTTATCTGGCAGCAAAACACGCCAGTGCCGATGTACATGACAAATAGATGGCGGGTTGTGCGCCGGCGTTGGCCTGGGGCGCCCAGTGGGAAAAGACGCTAGCCTCGACCTGAGGCCTTCTCGAGCTGCAAGTAGCCAAGCAAATTTAAGGTACAGTTTTTATTTCTCATGCTTTATTGCTTTATGTTGGCTCAGGCCCTGATCACACGTCACACATCGCTCCTTGATGAGTACTCTTTGTTGGCTGAACATCGTATGTACTCTGCCTACTTTCTACTTTCTGGCTAGACGCGCAGGTGCACAAACCAGGCTTGATTAACACTCACGGGAGATAAGCACGTCCAAGGAAGCCCGCAGACATGGAGGTGGATTGATTCTGGAGCACGCATGAGCTAGCTTGCACAGCCTTGGTGCTGATCGAAGTAGCACCGACTGAAGCCACAAAACTCACCGTGTAACACAATACGACAAGACAATACGAGGTCACATGAGTTATGGCTACATCCACGTGTCATGCGTGTTGATTTCTTTCTATAGATCAGGTACAGTTGATTACAGAGGAGCCATCATACAGGTATACATAGAACATAGTCTACCTATTAACTTGACCGACTCAGCCAAGGCAAGAATCCTTGCCGGATAAGATGACCTGATCGTACTTAAATGTAACACTTTATGTCATCTCCATTGTCATGTCTAATTTGCTAACTGCGTGTATGAGATATATACCTATAATATGATATTAAACGAATTAGATACACTTACAGGAATGATGTGGTTCTGTTGTAATTTATTTGTAGTGTCAGGATTTCTTTCAGAGGCTTTTTAAGTAGTGTTCCATCATTACATATTAGAACATAATTTTGTTTCTTTTATGGTGCTTGATTTCTTTGTGTACAAAGAGCAGGAAGCGAACACATTTTTTATATTGTACCTAATATGACCTCAATAAAGTGTTTCTTGACTTTGTACCTTATCTACATTGTTTTTTTGTATATTAGTTTTGTGCAAGACCTTTTGTACAGATAGAAATCAAAATCGGCAAACTATGTCACATGTTCATGTGTTAGGTTTCGCAAACTATAAGTTTGAACAGAAGCATCAACCCAATAATCTGGTGCTTAATCTTTTTTTCTTACCGAACAACTTTTGGTCATTCTAATTATAGATTCTTTTTTTCTACGAGGAATTGCAGGTTTTCGTGTCATCTCTGTTTGGGTAAAGGGGGAAGAGTACTACATGTAAAATCGTCGAATATGAGGTTGATCTATTTTGCTTGAAGAATTATGCATTTCTTATAATTCGTTGATCTGATAATACAATTATATAATATAGTCTTTTAAATATAGTATCTATTATTAACTGACTTTGACTAGCTTGCTTCGTTGTATCTAATTAGGATAGTGTTGAAGGCAAGGCTAGCGTTGGAGATTTTGATTTCGCGTAAATGTAGTTGTTCTCCTCTACATGATTTGTACTTCTAGACGAAATTCTATGGTAGAATATTCACACTTATATGCTTATTTATTAATTATATTTTTGTTTCCAAAAACTAGAGAATTGTTTGCACATTACTTAATGTGCAAACTTTTGGCATAAACTAGAGAACTGTTTGTACATTACTCCATGACCACACATTTCCATTGTGGTTGTTTTTTAATACAAGTAGTATAGATTTAGCTACTCGGCTCGAATCTATTTCTATTTCAAATAATTAGATTTTATGTCACTTTGATAACCAAATTTATCATACAAATCTACGAGTTTATGATTTTTTATCAAATATCTACAATTATATTCCTCTATACATGTTTGATTGAACATGGAGTCAATAACCATCTCAGCTATTAGTAAGACCAACGGGATTAGCCTACCTTTGGAATTGTGGATTGTCATGATCCTGATTACCCAGTAGCATTTTGTGTTTTTTAGTATTTTCTGACATACTCCTCTCATACTTTGGTTGTCATTTTTTCACAACTGATTATAAAACAGCCACATCACAACACAATATAGCATAAATGAACACGATAATTCTTGAACGTTTTCTACATGAATTTTCTCACATGATTTTGAAGGATTGAAGGAATATTATTTATACATGTTATATATTGCATAATTTTGAGTAAAATTGATTTTTTAATACATATTGCATGTTCCCAAAAGAGGCAAGTATAGTTAATGTTTTCCATGAACTTTTACTAAGGTTATGTATGATGCTAGCCCGTGCAGATCCACAGGTTGACGACTAGTCCTAGTAATTCCTTAAATAATTATGGTAATTCCTACAACAATTCTTATGGAAATTTTAATAAGATACCCTCTGAATCTGAATCTAATATTAAAGAATTTATTACTTCACAAAAGAATTTCAATGCTTTGATTGAAGAAAAATTGCTTAAGATTGATGATTTGGCTAGGAACATTGATAGAATTTCTCTTGATGTTGATTCTTTAAAGCGTAGATCTATTCCTCCTAAGCATGATATCAATGAGTCCCTCAAATCCATGAGAATTTCCATTGATGAGTGCAAAGAAAGAACCGCTAGGATGCGTGCTAAGAAAGATGTCTTTATAAGAGCGTGTTCTTCTAGTTCCTATGAAAATAAAGATGAAGATCTAAAAGTTATTGATGTGTCCCCTATTAAATATTTGTTTTGCAATATGAATCTTGATAATGATGGGAGTGAATATGATCCACCTTTACCTAGAAGGCGTTCCAAAAATTCGGAGTTTTTAGATCTAGATGCTAAAATTGATGAAAGTGGGAATGAAGAAATCAAAACCCTAGATACTAATAAACCCACTATTTTGGATTTCAAGGAATTTAATTATGAAAATTGCTCTTTGATTGATTGTGTTTCCTTGTTACAATCCGTGCTAAATTCTCCTCATGCTTATAGTCAAAATAAAGCGTTTACTAAACATATCTTTGATGCCTTGATGCAATCTTATGAAGAAAAACTTGAGTTGGAAGTGTCTATCCCTAGAAAACTTTATGATGAGTGGGAACCAACTACTAAAATTAAGATTAAAGATCATGAGTTCTATTCTTTGTGTGATTTGGGTGCCAGTGTTTTCACGATTCCAAAGACTTTGTGTGATTTGTTAGGTTTTCGTGATTTTGATGATTGTTCTTTAAATTTGCACCTTGCGGGTTCCACTATTAAGAAACCTATGGGAAGAATCAATGGTGTTCTTATTGTTTCAAATAGGAATTATGTGCCCATAGATTTTATTGTTCTTGACATTATTGCAATCCTTCATGTCCTATTATTCTTGGTAGACCTTTCCTTAGAACGATTGGTGCAATTATTGATATGAAGGAAGGAAATATTAGATTCCAATTTCCGTTATGGAAAGGCATGGAACACTTTCCTAGAAATAAAATAAAATTACCTTATGAATCTATTATGAGAGCCACTTATGGATTGCCTACCAAAGATGGCAATACCTAGATCTATCCTTGCTTTTTACGCCTAGCTAGGGGCGTTAAACGATAGCGCTTGTTGGGAGGCAACCCAATTTTATTTTTATTCCTTGATTTTTGCTGCTGTTTAGTAATAAATAATTTATCTAGCCTCTGTTTTGGTTGTGTTTTTTTTGTGTTTAATTAGTGTTTGTGACAAGTTGAACCGTTGGGAAGACTTGGGGAAAGTCTTGTTAATCTTGCTGTAAAAAACAGAAACTTTAGCGGTCACGAGAACTACTGCCATTTTTATTTGGAAAGTGATATTTAGTTAATTGTTTTTGTAGATGTTTAATAGATAAATCCTCACGTACAGCAATTTATTTTAGAATTTTTGGGGTTCCAGATCTTGCGCTAGCTACAGATTACTACAGACTGTTCTGTTTTTTGACAGATTCTGTTTTTCTTGTGGTGTTTGCTTATTTTGATGAATCTATGGCTAGTAAAATAGTTTATAAACCATAGAGAAGTTGGAATACAGTAGGTTTAACATCAATATAAATAAATAATGAGTTCATTACAGTACCTTGAAGTGGTCTTTTGTTTTCTTCCGCTAACGGAGCTCACGAGATTTTCTACTATGAGTTTTGTGTTGTGAAGTTTTCAAGTTTTGGGTAAAGATTTGATGGATTATGGAACAAGGAGTGGCAAGAGCCTAAGCTTGGGGATGCCCATGGAACCCCCAAGATAATCTAAGGACACCTAAAAGCCAAAGTTTGGGGAAGCCCCGGAAGGCATCCCCTCTTTCGTCTACTTCTATCGGTAACTTTACTTGGAGCTATATTTTTATTCACCACATGATATGTGTTTTTCTTGGAGCGTCTTGTATGATTTGAGTCTTTGATTTTTCGTTTACCACAATAATCCTTGCTGTACACACCTTTTCAGAAAGCCATACATGATTGGGAATTTGTTAGAATACTCTATGTGCTTCGCTTATATCTTTTGAGTTATATAGTTTTGCTCTAGTACTTCACTTATCTTTTAGAGCATGGTGGTGGATTTGTTTTATAGAAACTATTGATCTCTCATGCTTTACTTAGATTATTTTGAGAGTCTTAAATAGCATGGTAGTTTGCTTAAAATCATAATACGCTTGGTATGCAAGAATAGTAAAAACTTTCTTATGAGTGTGTTGAATACTATGAGAAGTTGGATGCTTGATAATTGTTTTGAGATATGAAGATGGTGATATTAAAGTTGCGCTAGTTGAGTAGTTGTGAATATGAGAAATACTTCTGTTAAAGTTTGTGCTTCCTATAGCATGCACGTATGGTGAACCGTTATGTGATGAAGTCGGAGCATGATTTATTTTTTGATTGTCTTCCTTATGAGTGGCGGTCGGGGATGAGCGATGGTATTTTCCTACCAATCTATCCCCCTAGGAGCATGCGCGTAATACTTTGCTTTGATGACTTGTAGATTTTTGCAATAAGTATATGAGTTCTTTATGACTAATGTTGAGTACATGGATTATATGCACTTTTCTTCCTTCCACCATTGCTAGCCTCTCTAATACCGCGCACTTTTCGCCGGTATCATACACCCACCATATACCTTCCTCAAAACAGCCACCATACCTACCTATTATGGCATTTCCATAGCCATTCCGAGATATATTGCCATGCAACTTTCCACCGTTCTGTTTATTATGACACACTCCATCATTGTCATATTGCTTAGCATGATCATGTAGTTGACATCATATTTGTGGCAAAGCCACCATTCATAATTCTTTCATACATGTCACTCATGAGTCATTGCATATCCCGGTACACCGCCAGAGGCATTCATATAGAGTCATATCTTGTTCTAAGTATTGAGTTGTAATTCTTGAGTTGTAAGTAAATAAAAGTGTGATGATCATCATTATTAGAGCATTGTCCCAGTGAGGAAAGGATGATGGAGACTATGATTCCCCCATAAGTCGGGATGAGACTCCGGATGAAAATAAATAAATAAAAGAGGCCAAAGAAGCCCAAACAAAAAAATGAGAGAAAAAGAGAGAAGGGGCAATGCTACTATTCTTTTTACCACACTTGTGCTTCAAAGTAGCACCATGCATGATCTTCATGATAGAGAGTCTCCTATGTTGTCACTTTCATATACTAGTGGGAATTTTACATTATAGAACTTGGCTTGTATATTCCAATGATGGGCTTCCTCAAAATGCCCTAGGTCTTCGTGAGCAAGCGAGTTGGATGCACACCCACTAGTTTCTTTTGTTGAGCTTTCATACACTTATAGCTCTAGTGCATCCGTTGCATGGCAATCTCTACTCACTCACATTGATATGTATTGATGGGCATCTCCATAGCCCTTTGATACGCCTAGTTGATGTGAGACTATCATCTCACTTTTTGTCTTCTCCACAACCACCATTTTATTCCACATATAGTGATATATCCATGGCTCACGCTCATGTATTGCGTGAAGATTGAAAAAGTTTGAGAATGTCAAATGTATGAAACAATTGCTTGGCTTGTCATCAGGGTTGTGCATGATTTAAATACTTTGTGTGGTGAAGATAGAGCATAGCCAGACCATATGATTTTGTAGGGATAACTTTCTGTGGCCATGTTATTTTGAGAAGACATAATTGCTTAGTTAGTATGCCTGAAGTATTATTATTTTTATGTCAATATTAAAATTTGATCTTTAATATTTCGGATCTGAATATTCATACCACAATTAAGAAGAATTACATTGAAATTATGCCAAGTAGCACTCCACATCAAAAATTATCTTTTTTTATCATTTACCTACTCGAGGACGAGCAGGAATTAAGCTTGGGGATGCTTGATACGTCTCCAACGTATCTATAATTTTTGATTGCTCCATGCTATATTATCTACTGTTTTGGACATTATTGGGATTTATTATCCACTTATATATTATTTTTGGGACTAACCTATTAACCGGAGGCCCAGCCTAGAATTGTTGTTTTCTGCCTATTTTAGTGTTTCAAAGAAAAGGAATATCAAACGGAGTCGAAACAGAATGAAACCTTCGGGAACATGATTTTCGGAACGAACATGATCCAGGAGACTTGGACCCTACGTCAAGAAACAAAGGAGGAGGCCACTAGGAAGGGGGGTGCCTACCCCCCCCCCCCCCCCCCCCCGGCCCCCCCCCCCCCCCCCCCCCCCGCCAGGTGCGCCCTCCACCCTCGTGGGCCCCCTGTTGCTCCACCGACGTACTCCTTCCTCCTATATATACCTACGTACCCCCAAACGATCAGATACGGAGCCAAAAACCTAATTCCACCGCTGCAACTTTCTGTATCCACGAAATCCCATCTTAGGGCATGTTCCGGATCTCCGCTGGAGGGGGCATCCATCACGGAGGGCTTCTACATCAACACCATAGCCTCTCCGATGAAGTGTGAGTAGTTTACCTGAGACCTTCGGCTCCATAGTTATTAGCTAGATGGCTTGTTCTCTCTTTTTGGATCTCAATACAAAGTTCTCTCCCTCTCTTGTGGAGATCTATTCGATGTAATCTTCTTTTTGCGGTGTGTTTGTTGAGACCGATGAATTGTGGGTTTATGATCAAGATTATATATGAACAATAGTTGAATCTTCCCTAAATTCTTTTATGTATGATTGGTTATCTTTGCAAGTCTCTTCGAATTATCAGTTTGGTTTGGCCAACTAGATTGATCTTTCTTGCAATGGGAGAAGTGCTTAGCTTTGGGTTCAATCTTGCAGTGTCCTTTCCCAGTGACAGTAGGGGCAGCAAGGTACGTATTGGATTGTTGCCATCAAGGATAACAAGATGGGGTTTCTATCATATTGCATGAATTTATCCCTCTACATCATGTCATCTTGCTTAAGGCATTACTCTGTTTCCATGAACTTAATACTCTAGATGCATGCTGGATAGCGGTCGATGAGTGAAGTAATAGTAGTAGATGCAGGCAGGAGTCGGTCTACTTGTCTCGGACGTGATGCCTATATACATGATCATACCTAGATATTCTCATAACTATGCTCAATTCTTTCAATTGCTCAACAGTAATTCGTTCACCCATCGTAAAATACTTATGCTCTTGAGAGAAGCCACTAGTGAAACCTATGGGCCCCGGGTCTATCTTCATCATATTAATCTTCCAATACCTATTTATTTATTTTACTTTTTACTTTGCTTTTATTTTACTTTGCATCTTTATCACAAAAATACCAAAAATATTATCTTATCATATCTATCAGATCTCACTCTCGTAAGTGACCGTGAAGGGATTGACAACCCCTTATCGCATTGGTTGCGAGGAGCTATTTGTTTTGTGCAAGTACGAGGGACTCGCGCGTAGACTCCTACTGGATTGATACCTTGGTTCTCAAAAACTAAGGGAAATACTTACGCTGCTTTGCTGCATCATCCTTTCCTCTTCAAGGAAATCCAACGCAGTGCTCAAGAGGTAGCACGGCTGCCACCGTACTTTTCTTCAGTGTCGAGCAATTTGTTCCATCTACTGTTGAGTGTATTTTGCGCGGCCTTATGCCTTTGCTTCTGCTTCTTCAGACTCATGATGGTGGCAATAATCCTTCTATGGAGGTCCTCTTGCTCCAAGTGCCTTTCCAGGATGATGCGTGCATCGTCGTCCGGACTGTTCTCCTCTCCGGAGACAGGTTGATGAGCTTTACCTTCGGTGTCGCCATGATCGGACAGCGGCTCCGTACTATGTTCGTCGTCCGCTGGTTCATCCTGCTCTGTCGCTGGGTCCATGTGGTCGTTGTTTGCTTTGGAGTTGACCGGGGTATTATTCTTTCTTGCGCTATTATCGTTGTTTTTGCCGAGGCGGGATTTGGAGCGGCGCCTACATCATCGCTTTGGTTGCTTCTCGAGGGAATTATCCTCCACTGCATCCTTCCGTTCCTCGTCATTGTTTTCTTTGGGTGTATACACCATGTATATATCGTGTGATGAAGTGGCTGTCCAGCGCCCTGTGGACGGTGGTTCCTGTTCCGCTCCTGCATCGTCGTCCATACCGTCGATGTCTTTGGAGTCAAAATCAAGCATGTCGGTTAAGTCATCGACAGTGGCTATTAAGTGGGTGGTGGGTGGGGAACGAATTTCTTCGTCGTCCGCTTCCCACTCAAGCCGGACATAGTTCGGCCAAGGGCCTTCCGACAAGGAGAGGGACCTTAATGAATTCAGCACGTCGCCCAGGGGCGACTGCTGAAAGATATCCGTGGAGGAAAAATCCAAAATCGGCGCCCAATCAGATTCGACGGGCACGGACGCATGCAGTTCGGAGCCCGTGGCCGGAGACGAATCCAAGGGTCCGACAACACAAGTCTCGTAGGAGGTGAAGTCAGTATTCGGCTCTATCGCCGCTGAGTGTGCGGCCTCCGTGGCGGGGTCCATCCACCTGTCCTCGGACGGCGCAATCTATTCCGGATCGAGGGCCGGAGTTGCCACAGGTGTGATATCCCGAACACTGTCCGGCGGTAGAGCTAAGTCATGCTCGTCGTGGCTGTGCGGCACACCTGACACGGGCTCAAATCCGTCGAAGATCAAGTCTCCGCGGATGTCGGCAGTATAGTTTAAGTTTCCAAACCTGACTTGACGGCCAGGGGCGTAGCTCTCGATCTGCTCCAGATGGCCAAATGAGCTGGACCGCAGTGCGAAGCCGCCGATTACGAAGATCTGTCCGGGAGAAAAACCTCACCCTGGATCGCATCGTTGTCGATGATCGAAGGAGCCATCAAGCCTTATGGTGAAGACACAGTGGAACTCTCAATGAAAGCACCAATGTTGGTGTCAAAACCGGTGGATCTCGGGTAGGGGGTCCCGAAGTGTGCGTCTAAGGCGGATGGTAACATGAGACAGGGGACACAATGTTTACCCATGTTCGGGCCCTCTCGAGGGAGGTAATACCCTACTTCCTACTTGATTGATCTTCATGATATGAGTATTACAAGAGTTGATATACCATGAGATCGTAGAGGCTAAACCCTAGAAGCTAGCCTATGATTATGATTGTTGTTGTCCTACGGACTAAACCCTCTGGTTTATATAGACACCGGAGGGGGCTAGGGTTACACAGAGTCAGTTACAAGGGAGGAGATCTACATATCCGAATTGCCAAGCTTGCCTTCCATGCAAAGGAGAGTCCCACCCGGACACGGGACGAAGTCTTCAATCTTGTATCTTCATAATCCAACAGTCCGGCCGAAGGATATAGTCTGGCTGTCCGAGGCCCCCCTAATCCAGGACTCCCTCACCCATCCCCGTGGCATTGATGGGCTGGGAGCCGCACATTGTCGCCGAGCTTGATGCCACGGGGTTCCACGAGGTCCCCGCCGACTTTCACGCGCCCGTGCACCTGCCAGCGCATGCGCCTGCGCGTGCACTGACGCGCACGCCCGTGCCAGTGCCCATGCACCTGCCGGTGCATGCGCATGCGCGTGCACTGACGTGCATGCCCGTTGTCAGTGTCAAAACTGGCGGATCTCGGGTAGGGGGTCCCGAACTATGCGTCTAAGGTGGATGGTAACAGGAGGTGGGGGACACAATGTTTACCCAGGTTCGGGCCCTCTCGATGGAGGTAATACCCTACTTCCTGCTTGATTGATCTTGATGATATGAGTATTACAAGCAGGGGCGGATCCAGCGCCAGGCTAGCCTGGGCACTTGCCCGGGCTCACAAGATACGCGACATACTACGATGGCACTATCATAACGGGGCAAATTACTCCTCGTATGGTGGTTTACCCGGGTAGTAGGTAGCTAGGCCAATGGGCTTCCGTTTCGATCCTCTCTGGTCAAACACTATTAATTAGTAATTATTAAGCAAAAAAACGTACGTACAGGCTAATGGGCTACGTACCTACGTGAGATAAGCCTACTCGTTTGATCTTTTTTTTACTGGAGATGAGAAGGAAACGATCGGTCCATCGCTCCACGCCTCCACCTCCCCGCTCCGTTCGGTTAATTTTTGTTCGCTCGAGACGGCCGCATCCTCGGTCCATCGGAGACGGAGACTGGCCGGCAGCCTAGGCACGCCGCCGGCAGTGGGCGGAGCTGGAGCTAATCCATCCGAGAATCTGAGGAATGCTTTGCGTCATCGCCTACTTGTCCCCTTCTTCAGAATTAGGTGAGATTCATAGACTTATTAGGGCTTAAATTTTGAGGTCACGGCAAGGAAAATCGGTCATCAAGGATGATTACCAATTTATGAGTTTAGTTCTTGTTTAGGGATTTATTCTACATATAAATATTAAATCCAAATTAAAATCATTAAATTTGAGAGATGAGGAGATTTTGGTAGAAAGTGTGCATGGTGTGCAACCACAAATAGAAGTAGAGCCACAACCACCATCTCGTATTGCCTCGTGTTTTTCTTGAATATATTCGCAAATCACAATACTTGATTTATGTGAATATTAAAAATCCATTTTTTGTCATGTTGTCTCTGCTATGATGTTTGGATGATAATTTGGACAGCTATACTTTTGTGAGTAATATGATGAGTTTGGTTCTATGTGGCCCCGGTTCTATCACTTAAGGTATCAAGTATCAACTATATTTTGGTTTGTGAAACTAAATTTTGGTATATTATATATTATTTCACTGTCAAATTACATTTGTGTGATTAATATGGTTATATTTTCACTACATTATTAATGTGGATTTGTGATTTGAAAGTTTGATGCTATTTTATATATTACGTATCCGAACACTCGATTCTGGTTTTTTATTAGAAACTTGGGCTTAAACTCGCCCAGGCTTCACAAAAATTCTGGCTCCGCCACTGATTACAAGAGTTGATCTACCACGAGATCGGAGAGGCTAAACCCTAGAAGCTAGCCTATGGTATGATTGTTGTTGTCCTACGGACTAAAACCCTCCGGTTTATATAGACACCAGAGGGGCTAGGTTACACAGAGTTGGTTACAAGGGAGGAGATCTACATATCCGAACGGCCAAGCTTGCCTTCCACGCAAAAGAGAGTCCTACACGGACACGGGACGAAGTCTTCAATCTTGTATGTTCATAGTCCAACAGTCCGGCCAAGGGATATAGTCCGGCTGTCTGAGGACCCCCTAATCCAGGACTCCCTCACCCGTGCCGGTGCCCGTGCACGTGAATGTCTCCGCCGCGCCGTCGACAGTGCCTATCCCCGCGCGGGTGCCAGTGCCCCCCTCAGCGGCATGGATGGCCACCGTCGACCACTTCCTTGCACCAACGCCAGTCGCCTCCTCCCGTCAGTTGACTCGCTCCTGGAGACCGAAGTCCAGAACATTGTGGCCTTTCTTGAAGCTAGGGCCAACGTCCAGGAGTACGCCAACAACGGTGCAAGACGCCGCCGTCGCCGTCGGTCAGTGGCCCGACGACACACAGAGCACAGCAGAGGAGCCGCTTCCCACTGCAAGATGCCCCCGCCGCCGCGTAATCTAAATTTGCCATGAAAAACGTTCGGATTGCCATGCTTAAAATCCGAAGTTTATCATTTCCGTTTATTTTAGATCAATCATTGTATAATTTAAAGTTGGAGTCAGACTGAACGAAATCTATGGTTTGATCGATTGAATGTTCTGCTAGAGCTGTATCAAATTAAATATAAAACGTCATCAAGCCACATGTACTCCTTCTCATCCAACGACCTACACTGCTTCAATGTTGAGCGCTCAACACGTTTAGCGTGCAGTTAGTTTCATGCCAAAAATAGTGCTAATCACATAATAACACGCAAATAATATCCAACTTAATATCCGCATGCACTTAATATACTTCCAAATTAACGTGCATTGCACATACACACTGACTAGTGCTGCTAGCACGTGAAACTGGTGCCGTAACTTATGAATGTGTCCAGATATGGTCAACAGCAACATCAGCGGTGAGTTCTTTGTGTATGCCAGTGCGTCTAAACGCAGAAGGGGAAGAGAGAGAGAGAGCACACATGGAACCCACCAGTAAGTGAAGGCAAATAGTACTAAAAATAATATTACATGTTATCAATTAAATAGGCTATGGTAATATAAAAGCATTATGTGAACAAAGGGAGGTACAACAAACATTGTTGTTCAATGTATGTTGCCTATTGACGTGCGGCTTGAAGGCCCTGGTCGCATGTTCGATCCTCGTCCTTTATTTTTTAATTTGTATATGGGTCCAAATTTGTTTCATGACATGTGGGCCCCTCGGTGTGTAGTTTGTAGCACTTTAATTTGTGGGTCCAAATTTGTTCCATTCCAAGTGGACTATCGGTGTGTAGTTTTGTAGCTTATTTATAACAATTAAAGAGAACAACAGAGTTTTATGCAATAATACCATGGTGCGACATTGAAGCCGAGAAAGGACGTGCGAGAGAGCGATGACCGAGCCAGAGGGAAATCAACTAGGGGAGTTGCGGGGGTTGCAACGGTGTTTCGAGTAGTTGTGGGACAAATGCTACAAAAATATAATCTAAACTGACCGGAATAAATCCCTCATAGATTAATCCAAGGTTGGAGT
Source organism: Triticum urartu (assembly GCF_003073215.2). Classification (NCBI taxonomy): domain Eukaryota; kingdom Viridiplantae; phylum Streptophyta; class Magnoliopsida; order Poales; family Poaceae; genus Triticum; species Triticum urartu. The sequence goes on from NC_053023.1 coordinate 181,929,651, forward strand.
GCCCCTCGCAATGTAAAAATCTCCGACTTTGCGAGGGATGGAGAGGTAGCTTCAATGTGTGGAAGATACAGCGTGAGAAAGCAAGGTCAATCGAGAGACATATAGATAGAGAGACAAAGTGAGTGTGGTCCGACATTCATGGAACAAATATATATGCTCTGGAGAGATATTGTCCGATTGAGCTTTTGGCAAGGGTGAGGGCTGTAAGATAGAGCTTGAGAGATGATCCAGTCACAGACGTGTAGATATATTTTGTGCGTGGGAGGAAGCAATGTCGATCGATCACATACGGTCGTCGTGCGATCGGAAGAGTGAGACGGGTTGGAGAGAGTGACCTAGATAGACAATGTGCATGAGAGAGTATACAATGTGAATAAGTCGAATTGGGCTCAAACATGATGATATATCGTTTTTGTTCGAGAAAGAGCGAGGTCAATCGAGACATCCAAAGAGAGAGAGAGAGAGAGAGACGGAGGGAGGGAGAGAGAGAGTGGCCCGCCATGAGGTCGAAAGAGTGGGGCGGCTTCGATGGACTGACCTAGATAGACAATCTGTGTGAGAGAGTATAGAGTGTGTCGATCGAGGCCCGAACAGGGAGATATATCATTTGTGTGTGAAAGAAAACAAGGTTAAATGAGACTTAGATAAAGAGAGCGAGATTGAGAGAGTGTGGCCCGCCGTGCGGAAGAAAGAGTGAGACGGTCTCGAGGGAGTGACCTAGATAGACAACGTGTGTGCGTGCGCACGAGAGGTTGGGGGCTAGATAGGCAATGCATGTACTTAGCGCGAGAGGGTGAGAGGGAGAGGGAGAGAGAGAGCTTGGCATGGGGTGCAATGGAGGGTGTGTGAGGTAAATACATTTTGTAAGAGAGTGGAAAAAGGGGGTCATGTAGTTGAGAGAGTTAGAGATTGAAACATGGAGAGAAAGAATGGATGTGTGTTGGAAACCGATAGGTTCCTAAGGTGGTTAGGAGAGGAAGATTGAGCGAACAGGAAGTATGTAGCGTGTGTGGGTGGGCTAAAAACAACATTTGAATGTAGATAGTACGAGACTTAATATCGATGTTTCAATTGGATGTACATTGTAAGATTTGAACTGAGGACCATGCATATGGGTAATTATTTCGAATTCGTGTCATACTAGGTTTTGAAAAGTTGACATTGACTCGATTTGTTGTGCTATTTTGTATGTCATATGTTTGAATCCATCCAAAAGATTTCTCACTACCATGGTGTTCATCATATACATGTGAATTTGTATTAAAAAAGTAGCATGGATACAGTGAAATGCGAAATCCACGTTAGAATTGGAGATCGCTATGTGACACTCTAATCCACGTTAGCGTGGATACCGTTTCGATTTTTTTTTCAAATAACTCCTCATTAATTAATTTATAGTATCTCGTTTTGAATGACTAATTATTGCATGGAAAACAGGGGCATGGTAATACATACAGATTCATTTGCAAATGAAAGAAGATTCGTTTGCATTCTCAAATGTAGGCGCACCAGGGTCGTGTCGTGGTGGTCGCGTGTGTCGGACGGATGCGTAGGACCCAGCCACCCCCCCCCCCCCCCCCCCCCCCCCCCCCCCCCAAAAGGACGACGACAAAATAAGTTCGCGCTTCCACGTTTCGGATTGAAATATCTGGCGGCCCCAATTCCAGCCCTGCAAAATCTCCCTTCTCCACTGTCCCCTTCCGCGCCCAGATTGCTCAAATCCCTAATTCGCCACCAACCCAAGCAAAGTTTGAATCGCCCCTCGTCTCGTCTCTTTCCCCACCTCTGTGCTGGACGACGATGACGAAGACGACGGTCGCGCTTCACCACCGCACCAGAGCTACCTCATCTACGCCCTCGTCCACCGCACCTAGTAGTTCACCGACAACGTCGGCCGCCGCAACCGACGTGCCTCACAGACACCGACTTCCACCGCATCAGGTGCGCTTCACCGATGCCGTCTCCTAGCTCACCGGGGCTACTTCACCGAGCACATCGTCGCGTCTCCGCCCCCCGAGGCCGCTGGGGCTTCACCAACGGTCTCGTCCACCGCATCGTAGCGCTCCTCTGCCACTCAAGATCTGCATACGTGCATGGCCAGCCAACGCCAGCGCATCAGCCTCAACGGCTCTGAAGTGACCCGCACTCTAGCTAGGTGAGCATGCCCAAACGCCGGCCCGAACTAGGTATCCACACATCACTCCCTTCACTGTTCCGACGATGTTTGGATATCCTTTCACTGCTCTCTTAGCTTACACGCTTATCCAACTCTGACTTTAACTCTTATTTCTTCTGGAGATATCATCTGAAACAAGCAAATCCATTTTTTAGCGAAGCATGACGGCGCCACGGGATCTGGTACACATCCTGCACACCCGTATAACCTTGTAAGTATCTGTCCTCCGGTACAACAGCAAGGTCGATTCCTTTTATTTGATCAGCCATTTGCCGTGTCAAAAATGCAGAGGGGGATGCAAGGAGCACAAGGCCTGCACATCCAAGCAAGTGGTAACATGGAATTTTACATGGAACATCCCAAGCGCAAGCAGAGCTACAGTGAGCCTATACAACAAGCTAGCGTAAGTCCCTGCATTTCATTTAATTCGTACTGGCATTTGTGTATGATTTGTGTGTAGTGGCGGATCCATGAATTCAAGTTACTAGGGGAGAACATTTAACTTAAAAAATACGAAGGCACTTGCACTCCGGGAATCAACATAACTTGAGAAATGTGAAGCCACATGCACTTTGAAAACCAGCTAATGATCCAAAGTAGTTCAGATTATAAACACTAAATGATGCAAGCACCCAAAAACACAAAATGCAACATGGTGTAGAAGGACTAAAAACATGGTCTATACATGCTTGAATTATTTGTTCTCTGGCTGAAAATATCGAAGTGTAATTGCACCTATAACCAGTGCGCAAACTTCATATCAATATAACTATCCTGCACAAGTATGCCAGTAGTTTGAAACAACAGATTAGAAAAGTATTTATGCTACGTTTTCATGATACGGGGACTTTCTGGTAGATGGCCTCGATGTTTCCTCAAGCCATGAAAATGCACTATAATTTGCTTGTCATCAATGCCTGCAAATCTCTATGTCTACCTCAACATAGCAGATCATCATTAGTCACTAAATCCTTGAATGGGAGCTTGCAAAATGCTTGCATTAGATGCCTCATTAGACACTATATGTTCATCACCAGGAGCATGTAAAATGTTTGCATCAAATCCTTCATTAGCAGTCTATTAGACACTTCAGGCTCAAGAACAACATGAGCTTGGATGTTTGCACCAGAAACTTGATTAGATACATCAGATTCAGTCAGTTCAGTATTGATTGGGGGAGTTATAAAATAAGTAGAAATTGGTTTCATTTTCTCATAGATTCCCTACATACAAGCAATTTTACAACACCACCAGGTTTAACTACTGGCCAGAAATTGAAGAGTTGAATTAGATATAATCAGGGTTGTGATGTACCTGCTCATTGTGCATGCTACTCTTGCAAGCTGCGACTGTCCGTTTGCGCAAGCTCGATGCCATGCCCGTGCTGCCGCCACTGCCTCCCATGCAGGCTACACCTAGGGTTGGATCTTCATCTTCTTGTCCTTCCGTTTTCTTGAAGCCCGGCGACCGCCCTCCAACGAGGGCACGAGGAAGTGCTGTGTCGGTCTGTCCAGCGGCGGCTAGGTTAGGAGCGAACCAGACTGGAGGCTCGAGCGGATGAATTGGGATTTTTCCTGCTGTCGATCGATATGGGAGGCGCTCGTTTGGGCCGCGAGCCTGCTATAGGGCATGCCTTGCACTTATGTTATTGGCCTATCCAAATTGAAGCATTGTTCTTCATTTTTTACATTGCCTGCTCATGCGTTGGGACGAACAAAACTAGCTTGGGCCAACCTGGACGGCTCAAACTAGGTGCACACTTTCGAGCCACCCGAGGCGGCCGCCCATACCAGCCCCTATGGTGGCGTCGCCCCTTTTTGCGTGTATGATAGGGGTAGTGAAAAATATTCCAGTGGCGCTTTTGATTTACGCACAGAATGGTTGAATTGCTTGTTTCTATGAATTGAGTTCGCCAATAATTTGAAGGATGCCAGTCTTTTCATCCTATTGTAGGTTGCTTAGATCTCAATATGCCAAAAGTAATTGCATGAAATATACAGTAAAAGCCAGTGTGATGTGTGTGGCTACAACTAGTCTGACTACACGTCCTCATATAACATATCAAGGACGCACCATCTTACCAGATTAACCATTTGACTTACCAATGCAGTGTGGGAAGAAAGAAGTATTGGGACTGCGTATCCAAGCAATTGATGCCATGGACTCCTTCATACAACCTTGTAAGCAAAAAAGAAGTTGTAGAGTGCCTATACAAATAACTAGCGTAAGTTCAGTTACCTGCTTCTCAGAATTTTAGTTAGCCACTTATTGCAAAATTGTTCAATTACGTTGCTTGGCTTAATTTAATTTGCTACTGATTACATAATGCCACAGCCTGTTAATCCTATTATAGACTGCACCTATCTATGTGTTTGATACTTACTGTTAAGAATTACCTGTTTGCCTGAACTTAAATAGCTACTTGTTTGTTTAACTGCTTTGCTGCTGCAACAACGAGTTACAATAATGTTAATAACTACTTTTAAGCATCGAATTGAAACTCTTTAATTCCTTTTTTGCTTAACTGGTTTGCTGTTATAACTCCTAGTTGAGATGTTTTGCTAACTTCAACTTTTCTGAATCCAATCGGAACTTTAATGGCAAAACAGGTTAGCCCAAGATCAAAGAGTGAGGTCCCCATGGACGTTGTATCATCCCACAGCAGTGGCACCGGCCCAATCGTGCATTATGAATTGCCAACTGTTGATTCTCTAGAGGCTAAACTAGTGGTAGAAAGAGATTATGCTTCTGCACTTAGAGATGAAGTTGACATGTTCAGGAAGCAAACAGCACAATCAGTAGCAGTACTCAAGACAACCATTAAATATTTGGTGGATTTCAAAACGAAGCAAGCTAAGACTAACCACATTGTTAAGGTCTTGAAGGAAAAAAGGAAATTAAATTCCCACTTGGTAAATCATAGGTGAAATGTTCTTTCCATCATTGAATAACCTTTGTGTTGTTTGTTCATGTAATCAATCAAACCATTTGTTTTAGAGATCATGTAATAATTGTTTTTTGTTTTTTGGTTTGTAATTTTATTTGAGCACAAGTCTGTATTAATTGATAAGACTCGGAGACATTTCATTTTGATTGTTGTGCCAGACCTACAAATATGCCAATCGGGATGAATGTGCATTCAGCAATAATAGTAGTATAGATGGACCATAAGTGGCACGCATCGGAAAGGGCCAAGATGCTGTAGTAGCTTGGCTAAAAAACGGATGTTGTTGTAGCAAAGAAAAGTACAGCGGCCTGGCTTATGTATGTTAGTTGATATTATTGATCCATATACTCTATAAGTGTTTATATGTCTGTTAGTTCTGTACATTCTTGGTTGATTCACTCGGTATTTGAATCTTGATACATCGCTTGTGTACATATATAAATGGGAGTACACATTATGCTGCGCGTGACATTTGAGTTGGACATGAAGTGTTCCAAATATTCGAATTCACCTTAAACTGGATTCTAGCTTCTGAATTTGAGTATCGGCATTTGTAAACCATATTCATATATGACAGTGGAATACATCTTTGTCATCCTTTTGAAGATATATAAAAACACATAGAATGATTTATAAAGATTCGTATAGGAATACAAAATGGACTCAAATTTAGTTGCCAGGGTAAACATGGATGCTTATTGTCCCAAAATTCGAAAGAAACAGCAAAATGTCCACTCCCACGTCGGCTGCCCGAAGACAAGTGTTTGGGAGATGGAAATTACTGTCTACCCATTACACGGACAATCCATCGGCCCAATTTCCACTGCTCTAAATAGGGGCAGGATAGTAACTTCAATAAGACGTGACACGACCGCCTCTGAGCCCATTCCGACACGATGGGCGCCAAACATGGGTGGCAAAACACATTTGATTCAAGCTCGTGCGAAAGACCTCTGTTTCTCCCTCCATTTCCCCATTCATACATGGTGGGCGGCAAAACAAACTTGACTCGGCCGAAATCGATGTAGGCAAATATTTTCAATAGGGGTAGGTTTGTAACTTCACTCAGACGTGACACAACCGCCCTACCTGTCAGCCCCGTTCATACACCATGGGCGCCAACCACCCTCTCCGCGCCCGAAATCGCTCTGGGCAAATATTGGCGAGATGTGAGATTACCATCGTATTCCCAACCAACGAGACGTCCAAATTTCAAATGGGGCTAAGTTCATAACTTTCCCATATTTTAGACAGGCGCGTCCCAAAAACATGGTTCCCGTACCTCTCCCTCCATTTTCCCATTCATACACCGTCCGCGCTAGAACACCATCCCCACACCAGCCTTCATCCGCCACCCCATCCATCGCCGTCGTCCTCCACCACATCCATCGCCGCCATCCTCCACCACATCCATCGCCACCGTCCTCCACCCTGCCGGAGTGCCTACCAAGACCTCGTCGTCCACTGCTAGAGATGGACATTTCTCATCCACGGCGACGGACCAAGAGCCTTGCATCACATCCTCTCGCTTCATCAGCGCCGTCATCCTCTTTGCCGGGGCCGCTCACACAACCTTCTCTTCCACCGCAACGGGACTTATCCCCCGATGCACCCGTCTACCATCGCAGATCTGCTTCAACGCCACCGACAGCCATCGCACCCCTGATGCCTACATGGCGCCGCAAGAGAGGTGGTACTTCATATCTCCTCAACTTTTTGATCTCAACCAGAAAATAGATTTTAACTTGGTTACTCTACTTTCTTTTCAGCTCTTAGAATTTAGTTCTTAGTTTGAAGCAAACAATGGCTGCTAAATATCATTTCTCTGGTTTCCCCCTTTTATGATCACTGTACGATCAGAATACGTGCTTCGTGTCATAATAGCACTGCTCGACCCATCAAGCTAAACAAGCTTAGTTGTTGAAATACGAATCTGATATTATTAAAACAGATTCATTTAATTGGTCAGCTAAATGTTCCTAAATTAGTTTCAAAAATGCATGTTCGCCGCTCGGGTGTGTATCTCTACAGGGTGCCCACGGTGGGCTGGCCCACCCTGGGATTTTGGGTCGTCCCAGGCCCCGATTCCCCTTTGTTCTACTGCACGCTTCCGATCTCTACTCGCCCCTAGCCGCCGGCGACTTGCTGTCCCCGGACGGCATGACTCTAGGAGGAGACCCTGGACTAACAGGAGGTCAAGAGCCGCTCGCCCAACAGCGTCATCGCTGCCCGGGCGCACCGCCGTGCCTACCTTCCTAGTCCGTTCAGGGCTCAGGCGTGCAGCACCCACTAAGCCAACCCGATTTATCCTGAGATAAGTCCTCAACACTCAGCAGCCACTCCTCATCACCCATTTTCTAATTGATTCATTACTCATTAGGCAGGACTGTCATTAGGGTTTGGTGTGTGCTCAGTGCTACCTACACTTAATGGTTCAGATGTATATCGGTAATGTTTAGTACCTGTAAAGTTCACAGGGTTTTCAAAATTCCGGCTCTAGGAACAGACACTAGTCATTTTGGATTGTTGGTTGTAGCGACATTGACCCAGATTACTACTGCAAGCCAGGTTTGTTGACAATTTTACTTGTCTTTCTTACTCATTCGATATAATATCCAATTATTCACGTCGATTAGTTGCAAACAATAAGTGCTAGACAAACTTCTTGATTCAGATTTTGGACGGTCTCTTACTGCAGTTATAATTATGCATACTTGTCCTAGTGAGCTCACAAGTAAATGATTGATTCACTACATCTATGCTTGCCTTGTCATATTTGTTGTCAATATTCTTTTAGGGTGGACCACCCTATTTCTAAAACTGCAACCGTAGACATGAGTGAATAGTATTTCTCTATGTGATCTCTTCCATCATGTGTGGGCAACGAACACTGCATTGTATAGAAAGAAAGTGTCATTTCCAGCTTTTACATAGGCTTCGATCTTTTACATGGAATACAATCTGCCCACTTGCTTTGTGTCGCACTACCAACACTCCACCCTTGAAGCTAAACATTATGCCACTCATAATTCCTTAGTTTATTTGTTCAAATACGAAATTCATATAATTCTAATGTTCCTACTTCATTTTTGAAATGTGTGTCTGCCTGTTATAGAGACATAAGGGGTTTGTATTTTTGTGTGTGGTCTGGTCAGCACGGTTGGGGTGAACTTTGCATATGCAGTGGTTTATAGGGAGACACTCTTCGAGTTGAATCCGCAATGCATTACATAGATAATCTGACTACTTTTTATGTTTTCATGAATCTCAGATTCTGAACAGCATCATAATGATTATGAGCTTGCATGCATGAAAAGAATAAAGCGGAACAATGCCATGGCTGTCAAACTTAGCATTAAGGGACTGAAATAAATTCTGGATGCAATGCAATGCAAATGCTCTCCACCTAGAGATTCATGCTCAGAATATGATCCTAACAGTGATTCTGAGCTAGAGGGAGACCTAAGTCAATGTAGCTCCCTAGTGGAGGAGTCAGAGGAAGATGCCCTATCTTATTCACCCATCAAGGTGCTTGCTCTAACTTTCCAAGGTTATATTTGTCGCACATATCTTGCAACTGATGCTTTGCATTGCTTCTACTTTGTTGAAATGCCATTAGCTTAGTTTGCACATCGTTTATGTGAATACGGCCTGCCTATCCATTTTTAGTACATATTCCATCTGTCATCATACCATATTTATCCATTCAAATGTTGTTCTTGTGTATTAGACGTTCAAAAGGAAGAGGGAGATTGCTGATCATGGAGGAGCACAAGAAAGTATTTGGAAAAGGTAGTGGCACCTGGTAACTCAAATAGCCCATTAGGTGTAGTTGCAATATCACCTGGCCCACAAAACACCCCAACTGTAGCAGACTCTAGCCCTACTACACTGGTCATTTCTGATGCCCCAACTCAGCAGACCCCAACTGCAGCAAACATTATGATTATGCCAGTTGACATAGCACCAGCTCTACGACGCAAAACCCCCATTCCAGCAAAGAGTAAACCAAATCCAGTTGCCAAATCCCTTTTCGAACCAGAGAGAGCCCCAATTGCAGCAAATAGGACCCCTGTCCCAGTTCTTCCCTGTTTAGAAGACGAAGCTTATATTGTTGTCAGGAACTTTGTGTGCATCTTTCCCTCATGGAAGGATTATACCGCAGACACGGAACAATTTCTAGTCTTCCTCCGCAACTTACGCGTAATAATGTACTAATGTTATTCATGGTAATTGCTGCATATGTTTCTGCTGACAGAAGACACAATATTTCATTCTTTTAAATAGGCGAGGACCAAACTGGATTGTGAAGACGAGCAAGGGTTGGTTGCCCTTTTCAAGCACTCATTGATGAAGTATCATTCCTACCTGAGGCAAGTGCACTTCGATGTCAAGCCTCTAAACGAAATTTCTGTAAAGTCTCCGGTGCTACATTTATCCGACGGTGACTGGAATAATCTTGTTACACATTGGTCTCGGCTGCAGCGTAAGGTACTATATATGATATCACATCACAGTTTGAACTACACTTCTGCATTTACCTTAACGTCTCACGTGTACGAAAAATGTTAGCAGAAGAACATTCGTTCTCAAGGGACCACAGAAACTCGCAACTATACTGCACATTGCATTTCTCTTGTGAGTACCTCTTGCCCTGTATGACCATACTTACTTTCATAGTTGTTTGATTATGTAGCATCACTGCACATGTTAGCCTCGTTATCGTCCATTTAGTGGACATTATAAGATCTGTATGGACTCTTACATAAATTTAGAATCAACCCAATGCTTTTGAAGAGGTTTAGCTCTGCAATCCTCTTGTAAGGACTGAACGTCGTCTATGACTGTACTTACATTAACAGCTACTCCCTGCGTCCCATAATATAAGAACATTCTGTACAGTACACCAGTGTTCAAAACACTCTTTTATTATGGGAAGAGGGATTGGTTCATTGTGTAGCATTCTGCATCCTATCTCCCTCGCCCACCATTTACTAAAAAAGATCAGATCTATATTTAATCTTACCAAAAAGTAGAATACACAGACAATGCCAGTGCAGAAGTGTAGCCCATTGCTCTTGTCAGTACATTTTGTCCTGTAATGCTTGTACTTCCAGGGATTGGTAGTTGATTATGTAGCATCAATCTGCATCTTATCTTCATTATCCTCTATCCCTTCTAGTATTGTCATATCTATAATTACTCTCTACAAAATGTAGAGTACAGGCAATGCTTATGAAGAAGATTATGTGCTGAAATTCTTGAGTTATCCTTCCCTTGACATGGAGAAGGGCATTACAAAGCCGGTGTTAACTGTTAATGTAAGTCAGTCCTTCTAAAGCCTTTATCCTCAAGTGTTGTTTAATTTTCTCATACTCCTTATCGTTTACTGCTGTTTAGTTTGTTGTTTCTACCAAAATGCATGTTCGCAAGAACCGTAAGTTCTAAGTTTTACTTGTAAAACCAAATTCCTTATTCATACCATGCACATTACTCAATACTCCCTATATGTATGCTTGTTTTTATGGATCTATAATCCAGTGTGTGGTGAAGCAGCCCACGTTTGCACCTTGTCATCTCCTGTTTTATCTTACTGATGTGACTGATGATATGAACAACATGCCATGCACATTAACCAAAATAGATACAATGATTTCTTTGCCCTTCATCTATGCTTGTTATGTTGACATGGTAATCCAGTAGTGTGGTGAAGCTCCCCGCATTATGAACAATGCCAAATTATGCTATTGATATTTTGAGGTTACTCTTTATTTTCTAATTTGAAATTGGATGGAATTGGCAGCACTGTTATCATCTTTGTTTATACATGTGCAAAACATGTCATCTCTCTGCTTTGTTTCAAGGTGATATGCCTGATGGCATGCATAAGTCTGCTGAAGGCTGTGCGACAAACCCAACATATATTGCAGCAAAGAAGGCAAAACATCTTGAAGATAGCAAGACAACCCCAAAGTCTTGTCTTGATGCAGTGTTCAAGTTACTTGAGACTAGCAGTCAGACAAGCTCACAGAATTCGTTGTCTGAATCAGTTCGACTTCTTCAGTCCCAAGTTCTAGCAGAAAGGCATTCTGCAACTCAACTTCGACTTGAAGTCCTATCTCTAAGAAAGATTGCGAAGAACAACAATGAGAACCTCATCGCTAAACAGCTACACCTGAAAGCTATGACCGACATGCTAGGCCGATCTCACAGCCTTGCTCAGCAGCATGCGCAGTAGTTCCCGCGCAAGGCTAACCTTTCTTGAACTGTCTTGGAAGTGGTCTCGGTTCGGTATTATTTTGTTACGCTGCAATGGTGCCCAGTTTTTGTAATCTGCTTCTTCGTTGCGCTTTATGATCACTGATGGCGAACTTCGATGCCCAGTGGATGTAATATACCATAAATCATTTATTGTATAGTGTAGGTTAATTCTTAGTTACTATGATGTAATTTCTTTATTGTATAGAGTAGGTTTGTTCTTAATTCCTACTAGTTACTGCCATCATTCGCTATCTGAAAAAAATCAGATGTAGTCGACCGGGCCGAAACATTCGCCTCTAACGGGCCTGGTGTTTAGCGGGCCACAATTGGGCTGGCCTGCATCATTCTTGGGCCTGAATGATTGGGGCCTTCATACTTTGCGTGAGGCCCACAACTTACACCGGCCTATATTTTAGTTGGGCCTTTTGTGGACCCAGCGCTTAGTTTGGCCCAGGTAGCGTTGGGCCATTAACAGGCTGAGTATTGTACTGGCCTGTTACGGCCCAGATGAAACCATGGGCCTTTAGCAGGTCGAAATGCATATTGGGCCTCAATTTTCACTAGTCGTCGACGGGCCTTCAGCAAGCTGAAATGTAAACCGGTCCTTTTTGGGCCCAGTTAAATCACAGGCAGTTACCGGGCCGAAACATATCTCGGGCCTTAGTTGGCCCACTAATATCATGGGCCTTTAAGAGGCCGAAAGCTTAGTACAGACATCAACGGGCCGAATTATGCGACAGGCCTTTAACAGGCCCAAAGTCACGTTGGGCTTAACTGTTGCCACCTTTATCACGGGCCGTTAGTGGGCCCGATGTCTCGTCGGACCATATATGGCCCATGGGCAGCATGGGCCATTCCGAGGCTGAAAGTCACACCGGGCTGAAATAGGCCCATGTATACATCGGGCCTCTAACAGGCTGAAAGTCACTGGGCTATAATTGGGCCCAAATATTCGGTGAACAATTAACGGGCAGATCTGGCTTCGGGCTATAAATGGGCCCAAATATTCGGCAAACAATTAACAGGCCAGATCTGGCTTTGGGCCATAAATGGGCCATTATTAAGCAGGCCGTTATTGGGATGGCCCACTAGTACCTGAGTAAGTACTATGGGCCTTTGACTGGGCCGGCCTTCTTAACCTATATGGGCCTCTGTCGGGCTGTGCCACGTGTCAACGTATCATAGGCGCTTTGGGTCCAATGAGTGGATGACATCTGTCCCAACGGTGAGCTGACACGTGTTTCCTCAGCCAATGATGATTTTACACGTGGAAAATCCCCATTGGTCGGGGCTGTTAACGGGTTATCGGATCCAAAACCGGACCCGATAGCTTAACGGCATTCCATTACGGTGGATGCCACGTGTCGGTCACCCTTGACGAAAGCACTTCTGTGACGCGCGATTTATCTTCATTGAAGTGGACACTTCCGTGATGATAATTTTGGTAATGTCATGGAACACTTCTATGACAGCACAGGTATAACCATCTTGATTCTGTCATCAATTTGTCATGGATATACATGCATGACAGAAAACGTGACCTACTGTGACAAACACGTATCATCACGGAAGTGTATTTTTTTGTAGTGTTAGTCCAGGACACCGTCAGTAGCCCCCTGAACCGGTCTTCAAGTTAGGGATGCTCCTCGATTCTTCCAAACTATTCTTCATCTTCGGTTGTCGATCTTGAAAAGTAGTTCAACAAATCTTCCCACCTTCGATCTTGAGGATTTCCGAAGTGGATCTGAAGAGTTTATACATCGGGTATCCGAGGAGCCCCTTTAAGTTGTCGGCCTTTATCAATGCCTTGTTATTTTTACGCCCACCTCGGGTTTGAAGTGTTTCCCATGCGGCGGTGTCCTCTCGCATCCGAGCTCCAACGACGGGCTGAATTCAAAGTATCTTTTGCAGCCGAGCACCAACGCCGGACCGCTTCCGAGCTCCAACGCCGGAATGTATCCGAGTCCCAACGCTGGACTATATCCGAGGTGTCATAGATTACCTCGGTCTTGAAAAGGTTCAAACAAGCTTACTGCCGGAGATGCCCTCTATGGAGCCAGCCACATGCAATTGAGCTTTATGCCGAACTGCTTCCGAGGTATCTTTTGTAGTCGAGCACCAACGCCGGACTGTATCCGAGGTGGTGCACCACCTCAGCCATGGGCTGATTTTTATGAATTTAATTCCGAATTGTGCAATGTAATCTCTGCTAAGATGTATGGCCAGTAGCCCTCAAGGTGAGTGTTAGCCTAATATCCGGGATGCACCTGAAGGAAAAAATCAAACCGCTGACCCCAGTAGCCCCTTAGACTCAGGTCGATTCATAAAATCAGCCTGAGGATTAATTCCCAGCTCGGCAACATACTTAGGAATAGAAACACGGTGTAATATATTAGAGGAAATAGTGATCGACGAACGGGCCCTTGAGAGAGGGTCTTGAGAAGTTGTCGTAATATATTATCTTGATGCCGGATAGGTCCAGATGGTACCTATTGTTGTCCGAAGACGCGTTTTCCCATAGTTCGGTCAAGCGGAACACTGCGCCATTTGAATTTTCTGCATTGAATAGGCAATGCAGTAGCCCCCGAGACACTGGTCGGGTGGCAACACCAGATCAGGGGATCGTTTGGCCCCTTTAATATTAGTAAATGATAAGCCCGAAGCCCAGTAGCCCCCGAGCCTTAATGTGGGCACGGGTGGCCGAATTAAGGATCGATATCCGAAGTAAAATCACAATTTATGTGAAATGATTCTATGTATCCAAGTACTTTACATCATTAATGCTCAGATCCGCATTGTACAAAACTTTGTTCACCAACTATCGGCTTCCACCTCGTTGGCCAGTAGCCGAGGAGTGTTTGTCCTACTTTATAAAGCCTTTATGAGGGCAAAGATTTATGGCAAACAAGGCAATTCGGCCATACAGTTTTATAAACAAAGGTACACGGAGAGATATGTTATATTACTTTTTAACGTAAGAAACATCTTCCAAAGAAAATAGTCCCGCTGTCGGTTCCTTTCTTTGGGTTGTCATGCTAAGCATGATCATGAAACCTCGGCTCCATTCAATGTGGGAGCAAAATATTAAAGATTTAGTTTGGGGTAATTTCCCGAACTGTGTGGTCTTTAGCGAACCTAAATTTTCACTTTCGTCGTTGCCGACCAATTATATTATTTAAGATTGCTAGCTTTCGGCTTCACCCAGTCTGAGGTACTAACTCGGATGACCCGGTAGTAAAAATCACAGAGGTGCTCCCTTTACCGCCTAGCCGAACAATCGGGAACGTAGGGGTAAGCACAGGAGCCAGGCAACCCAGCTTAGCCAAAATCTTAAGTCAAATTGATGCATATGTATGGCTTTATAACAATGATTATGGAAGGCAACCCTTGTATATTAAATACAAATGCCGATGACATGTTTATTTTGACTCCGTTGCGATCGTTTATCAGTGGAAAGTGACCCATTGTCGGCTTCCACCCCTTGTAGATGCTACGCAGGGTGTTTCCTCAATAACAAAATAACCCTTAGCCGACGTCTCGGTGCCCGAAGGCGGTTGTGTTAGCAGAAACGAGGCAATCAGATATGCGGGCTTTATAACTTTCACTTAGTCATAGGAGCTTTAAACTGGGGAAGCTAGCTACGAGCCCCCGGTTAGCGTTCGACACTGACCAAAGTCAAGCCGATAACACTTCGGCAAATGTTATGAAAGGCCAACCGTATAACACGGGGTGACCTCTATCGATCTTATAGTTTAATACAGTCATCGGATCACTGACCAGTTTACGCTTATTGTGATAGTCAGTTTTCGGCTTTCTCCACTGAGGCGCTTAACCATGCTAGCTAGAAGCACAATCGCAGTGGTTCTCCCTTTGCGCACCTAGCCGAACAAAGCGGAACATAGGAGGCAAGCACAGGAGTCGGGCAACCCAAATATTGATCGAAGACACAATTCGAAACCGATGCATATATAGCAATATCGAGAATGTTTTTGCCGAATCCCTAAAGGTGTCCGGCATTGCATTGCGAGACTTATGCTGGAAACACACAAATAGTTTAAAAGTGCCATAGGCTTGGAAAAGAAAAAAAAACTTCAGTAAAAACTTGACGTCTGAACTAGATAAAGTGTTCGATGCCAATCCGAAAATTGGTCTTAGAAAAAAAACGCTTATGTCATGCTTTAACATGACACATCCTATCTCAAGACTCCAAGCGGGTCAGCCTACGGCTTCAACCTCCTATTCCAAAGGCGGAGTACTTCTCGTTAGGCCAGTTTAGAAAACTAAACTCTAGTGTCTTTGAGAGAGAAATTAGGCACCCCGGCTATTGACCACACGCTCATGTCGAAAAAGGAGTGATAAAAAAAACTTTGCAACGACTAAGAAAAAGAACACTTATTATAAAACAACTCATATAGATTTAAGAGCCCCCGAGTGACTTGGGTAAAAGAATTTTATGTATAATGATTGCATGTACCGAAGTACTTGTATCATATCTGTGTTCACCCGAACTTTAAACGCGTCTTAACTGACCGTCAGCTTCTCCCTCTTCGGTCAAGGGCCGAAAAGTGTTATGTACTCCACCTGTCGAGAATATCGACGGTGTTTCTGATAACCAGGCAATCAGGCCACAAGGCTGTAACAGACAAAGCGCGCTCAGGGAACTTATGCTATATTACTAACGGTGTAAGAAGCATCTTCGAAGAAAATAGTACCCCCACCGATACCTTTCTTCGGTTACTCATTGTTACTATGAGACTTGTGCAATAGATTTTTGTACTCATGATTTCCGTTGCGTGTCGACCATGATTGAAAACAATAAGAGTGTTAGATTTCGGCTTCGCCCAGTCCGAGGTCCGAGCTCAGATGACCCGATCGTGACAATCGCAGAGGTGCTCCCTTTACTCCCTAGCCGAACAATCGGAAACTTACGGGTAAGCAAAGGAGCAAGGCAACCCATCTTGCGAAGCACTTAAGTCAACATGGTGCATATTGTGGCGTAATACACGAACAAGGAACGAAGCCATACAAGTATAATCATATGCAAGAGAAAAGGCTTCATAAAGGAATCCCCCAAGTAAACGGGGTATTCGAATTTGTGTGCCACTGATAACCCACAAGTATAGGGGATCGCAGCAGTTTTCGAGGGTAGAGTATTCAACCCAAATTTATTGATTCGACACAAGGGGAGCCAAAGAATATTCTCAAGTATTAGCAGCTGAGTTGTCAATTCAACCACACCTGGAAACTTAATATCTGCAGCAAAGTATTTAGTAGCAAAGTAATATGATAGTAGTGGTAATAGTAGCAAAAGGTAACTATAGCAAAAGTAATGTTTTTGGTATTTTGTAGTGATGATAGCAATATCAACGGAAAAGTAAATAGCGAAGAACAATATATGGAAAGCTCGTAGGCAATGGATCGGTGATGGAGAATTATGCCGGATGTGGTTCATCATGTAACAATCGTAACATTGGGTGACACAGAACTAGCTCCAATTCATCAATGTAATGTAGGCATGTATTCCGAATATAGTCATACGTGCTTATGGAAAATAACTTGCATGACATCTTTTGTCCTACCCTTCCATGGCAGCGGGGTCCTAATGGAAACTAAGGGATATTAAGGCCTCCTTTTAATAGAGTACCAGACCAAAGCATTAACACATAGTGAATACATGAACTCCTCAAACTACGGTCATCACCGGGAGTGGTCCCAATTATTGTCACTTCGGGGTTGCCGGATCACAACACATAGTAGGTGATTATAGACTTGCAAGATAGGATCTAGAACACTCATATATTGATGAAAACATAATAGGTTCAGATCTGAAATCATGGCACTCGGGCCCTAGTGACAAGCATTAAGCATAGCAAAATAATAGCAACATCAATCTCAGAACATAGTGGATACTAGGGATCAAACCCTAACAAAACTAACTCGATTACATGATAGATCTCATCCAACCCATCACCGTCCAGCAAGCCTGTGATGGAATTACTCACGCACGGCGGTGAGCATCATGAAATTGGTGATGGAGGATGGTTGATGATGATGATGATGGCGACGGATTCCCCTCTCCGGAGCCCCGAACGGACTCCGGATCAGCCCTCCCAAGAGGTTTTAGGGCTTGGCGGCGGCTCCGTATCGTAAAACGTGATGAATTCTTCTCTCTTATTTTTTTCTCTCTGAAACCAAATATATAGAGTTGGAGTTGAGGTCGGAGGAGCTCCAGGGGGGCCACGAGGTAGGGGGCGCGCCCCCACCCTCGTGTCTAGGGTTTGGGCCCCCTGATCTTCATCTTTTGCAAGGATTTTTTATTATTTCCGAAGATGTTCCATGAAGTTTTAGGTCATTCCGAGAACTTTTGTTTCTGCACATAAATAACACCATGGCAATTCTGCTGAAAACAGCGTCAGTTCGGGTTAGTTCCATTCAAATGATGCAAGTTAGAGTCCAAAACAAGGGCAAAAGTGTTTGGAAAACTAGATATGATGGAGACGTATCAACTCCCCCAAGCTTAAACCGTTGCTTGTCCTTAAGCAATTCAGTTGACAAACTGAAAGTGATAAAGAAAAACTTTTACAAACTCTGTTTGCTCTTGTTGTTGTAAATATGTAAAGCCAGCATTCAAGTTTTCAGCAAAGATTATGACTAACCACATTTGCAATAACTCTTAGGTCTCATGTTTACTCATATCAATGGCATAATCAACTAGCGAGCAATAATAATAAATCTCGGACGACAACACTTTCTCAAAACAATCATAATATGATATAACAAGATGGTATCTCACCAGCCCTTTCTGAGACCGCAAAACATAAATGTAGAGCACCCTTAAAGATTAAGGACTAACTAGACATTGTAATTCATGGTAAAAGAGATCCAGTCAAGTCATACTCAATGTAAACTAACAGTAATGAATGCAAATGACAGTGGTGCTCTCCAACTAGTGCTTTTTAATAAGAGGATGATGACTCAACATGAAAGTAAATAGATAGGCCCTTCGCAGAGGGAAGCAAGGATT